>NW_015168115.1:267052-283064 GCF_001447785.1 Gekko japonicus
TTTGCTCACAAGACTCCACAGCTTAGAGAGAGCATTGGCTCTATCTATACACCATTACACTTGTACGCCAAAAGAAATCAGGTGCTCCCGCACCCCTTCCCTCAAAACGCTGGAGCAAACACTGGGACAGGAAAGCAGAACACGAAGTGCTGGGGAGGGATTAGGACCAATGTTCCCTCGAAGCTGTGGAGTCTTGTGAGCAAAAATTCTGCTTTGTGAGCTACTGGCATTAAAGTTGTGAGTGAGCGGTTTGGCTTCTGCATAAATCAGTTTGCTCTGGAGCCCTCCTTCCTGAGCTAAGACAAAAATGCGTGAGCTGGAGGCTAAAAAACTGTGAGCCAGCTCACACCAACTCAGCTTAGAGGGAACACTGATTAGGACCATATTTAAATCAGGCAGTTGGACTGAAGACGGCGGGGGATGAAAATGGGAGAACTGAAGAGATTTCGGTCCCGGGACAACAAAAATCCGAGGGAGGGGGAGGCAGCGTCGCCCCCTTAGGCACGGAATGATACAAAACTCCGTTTGAATGAGTCAGCTGCCATTGGGCAAACCGGCAGCCAAAAGATCCCCTGCACCAGTAAATCAGTCCGGCTTTTTTGGGAAGCAGAAAAGAAGCCGTGCGCGTGAAAAGGCGGCGGGGTTTTTACAAAGAGCCCCGTGGGAGATTCGGAAGGGACAGAAGCACTCAGAAACAGCAAGTCTCCAGGGGGCGGGAGAAGAAGCGCCGCTTGGGCCGGAGGATGAGCAGGCAGCATGTGCTGACTCACCCCCGCCACCCGGGACAGGAAGACGCAGAGCCCGGCTCACTCCTCCCGCTCACTCCAGTCCTCCCTCTGCCTATTCGCGGCCCCCTCCCCTCCTCCTCCCGGGTTTCCGTCGCCCTCACCATAGCGACGGTTCTCCCAACACCGGCGTGAGGGTCCGACCACCGAACGAGAAAAGAACAGATCGGCAAGCACTGAGTTTGGGCTTGGGCACTTCCTTCCGACCCCGCTAAGGCAACGAAGCCGATCCCAGAGCCGCCGATCGGACCTCGCCGAGCTAAGAACGCGACGCTCCTCGCCCAACAAAGGGGCTGGGCCAGGCAAACATCGGAAGTAGCGCGCCACCCGATAGGACCACCCACAGGCGCATGCGTATTGGATTTTTTAAAAAATTTATAAATTTTTATTTTTATCAACTTTACAAAATCAAAACAGATTATACAACTGTAAATAACAAAGTTACAATGATATCACACACCAGTCGCTATATACTGTGAGTCAATATTGATATATTATTAAATCTATTCCAGCACTTTACATACAGAATTCCTTGTAACATCCCTAACTTTTTTAGTATTAATTTAGTACTGTACGTTTAGAACCCAACATTCCCTAGTTTAAAGAAGGCATAAAGACAAAATAAAGAACGATGGCTTTCGTAGATAAACTTGCGGGGGTGGGAGCGTAAGAAGCCTTTAGGCCGGCATCCTGTCTCTTTCTTGTCTACACGGATATATTAGAGAATTGCTATGGATTGGACTGTTGGTGGCAGGAATGGTTTAGTTGGGAGGGGCATGCAGTAAGCAAACCCATTCCTTCAGTGGAGCAAAGTTTGAGTCCCGTGGCACCTTTAAGACCAACGAAGTTTTATTCAAGGCATAAGCTTTCTTCAAGCTGTAAGCTTTCTGAAGCAGTAAAGTGTGCGTGCACATGAAAGCTTATACCTTGAATAAAATTCCCTTGGACTTAAAGGTGTCGCTGGACTCAAACTTTGTTCTGCTGCTTCAGACCAACGCGGCTACCCACCTGAACCATTGCTCAGTTGAGCAAAGTTTTGAGGCCAGCAATGTTCCCTCTAAGCTGTAGAGTCCTGTGAGCAAAAATTCTACTTTTTGAACTACCGACATTAAAGTTGTGAGCAGGTGATTTGGCTACTGCATAAATTAGTTTGCTCTGGAGCCCTCCTTCCTGAGCTAAGACAAAAATGTGTGAGCCAGAGGCTAAAAAACCGTGAGCTAGCTCACACTAACTCAGCTTAGAGGGAACACTGGAGGCCAGTGGCACCTTTAAGGCCAACAAAGTTTTATTCAAAGTGTAAGCTTTTGTGTGCAACCAAATACTTCTTCAGACCGACCCTGCTACCCACCTGGACATTCCTTCGTGTAAAGAATTTTGTTAGTAGTATGACAGCTCCCCGCCCCCACATGTGGCAGTAAGAGAGAGCCACTGGTTTTCAGTTTGGAAGCAAAGCAGGGAACAGCAGCAGTAATTTAATTTAGTTCCAGGGATTGTGCAAACAGTGTGCAGAGCTGAAGACCAACTGAAGGTACTTTAAGAAGTGGAGGATGATATTTTAACAAATATAAATGAATAAATACTGCAGAGATTGTTGAAAAAAACATTTGGGTACACCACATACCCTGGCCTCTGATGGCAGCTCCAGGAATGGACTTCAACACAGTCTCAGAATACATGTGAATCGAGGAAATACATTTACCGTGAAAACCTAAGCAGAGTTAAAACCCTTCTAAGCCCACTGGCATCAGTGGATTTAGAACACTGGAATTTTTTTTTATTTATTTGACTCATATACCACCCTCCCCATAAACAGGCTCAGGGCGGTTTACATCAGTTAGAACTGGAATTCTGCTTAGGATGGCACTGTTGATGTGATAGAGCGGGGTTCCCAGTGTGGTGCCTATGGGTGCCATCATGATGCCCAGTGATTGGCCATTGGAGATCTTAAAGATACTGCCAGATGACAGTTTCTTAGCTGTATACAGCAGTATGTATACTTGTGTGTATGCAAGAAAATATTTCTGAACAGTATGTTTTAAAAAGCATCCTTTTAAACTAAGTTCGTGCCTGAAATGCTGAAGAGCTGTTGTACCCACAGCTTATGAAACACTTTGTACTCTGCCACTGACTAACAGGTTTAACTTAGTAGGTGCATTTAACACTTCCATGGTGCATATGTTAAGTGCCATTGATGATTCTAATATAGGGTTGCCAAGTGTACTCACCCTTGGTAGTGGGGGAGCCTTGCCGGGCTTTGGGAGCTCTTCCCCCTCGACGATCTGGGCCACGTCCCCAACGTGAGCGACATGGCTGCAGCTTTGGGGGGCGGAGTTCCCCCCAGGGCCTGATTCCGGCCTCCAAAGCGGAGGTTTCCCCGCCCCCACTTGGCAGCCCTATTCTAATCACAGTAACTGAAATCAATCATGAACATATATTCAGATATTCACTTTGGTTCATTGCTCAAATGCATTCTGGGTAAAATACTAAATGTGGCGGAGATCAAGATGGATAGCCATGTGAGTCTGTCTGTAGCAGTAGAAAAGAGCAAGAGCCCAGTCGCACCTTAAAGTAACAAAATTTGTGGCAGGGTAAATGCCTTCGTGAGTCACGACTCATTAAAGCTCATACTCTGCCACAAATTTTGTTAGTCTTTTAAGGTGCTACTGGGCTCTTGCTCTTTTCTATTGTCATTTTGTGGTTGGCTCCGCCTCCTAAGATGGCCATTTTGCGATTGAGCTCATCACCTAGTATCAGATTTCCAAAGGTGCCTGCTGATTCAAAAAGGTTAGGGACCCCTGAGGTAGAGAAAGGGAAAGCGAGGGGAATGGGGAAAGTTAAGTAAATCATAGGTCTGGATCAGGAAGAACAAGAAAATAAAAAGAAGTGGGTTTTTGGCTGTGTTTATAAAAAACTGAACAGAAACCCCTTTCATATGTCAGGTATTAGGACTGTCACTTATTTGTAGAAGATACTCTTCTCTGGCTTGGAGAAAAATATTGTGATCCTTTGATAGAGACTTAATACGGGAAAAAATGAGCAGGTGAAGCTTTTCATGGCATGGAGATAAATATTACCTGGTAAATAACATCCCCTTAAGTCTCTATTATAGGGGCCATACATTTTTTTTGCAAGCTGTGGCAACCCTAACTCTGCAAATGCTTTCAAAGGCATTCTTTTAGTATTTAGAAACCATGGGCTGATCACTGCACTTCTTGCCTATTTTTATGAGTTTTGAAATTATATTCAATATATCCACAGTTTATTTTAGTAACTGCATTTAAGTTACTCTTTTACAACCCTGGAAAAGTCCTAGAAATAGCCATGTAGAAACTTGGGCGTGTCTCATTCTAAGACAGCAATTCTAGGCAGATGTACCCAGAATCCTGCTATGGTCTATTCCAGAGGTGTCGAACTAATTTGTTATGAGGGCCGTATCTGACATAAATGTCACTTTGTTGGGCCCGGCCATACGTGCTATAAAATGTAACACGGGGTACTAGAGATATAAACTTTATAAAGATGATTTCAGATGCCAAATGGCATAGCAGGCATAATTGGATTAGGTGTGATATGCAGAGGGGAAGTAGGTATGGAGATATCAGCGGTATGGAGGTATCAGTGTTGGTAATGAGACAGGAAATCAAGGTCTCAGTTCCATCCAGGAGGATTCAGTCCAGGAGGATGCAAAGAATAAATGGACATAAGTCTGACATGACAAAGGAATTTCAAAGGGAGATTAGAGAGACTGCTGAACTGCATTCTCCTGGACTAGATTGAGACCTAGTTTTCCTGTCTCATTACCAATGTGTGCTATTATCATTTGGCATCTGAAATCACTCCACTCTCCAACATATAAGGACCAATCCAAGTGTTCTAATTCCTAATCAGGGTATTTTTGAAAGAAAATAAATCCAGATAGGAACAGAGAAATCCAATCATGTTGTCTTCTGCTTGTCAGAAGATTCCATCCTCCGACCCAAGAAGTGTGCTTGAACACAAAAGCTTATACTTTGAATAAAATGTTGTTGGTCTTAAAGCTGGGACTCCAATTTTGTTCTCTCTCTCTCTCTTTCCTCCTTTTCCTCCCTTCCCCCCAAAAAGAGGAGGGACAGACCTGGAGAAGAAAGCAGAAGCGATCTCTGTGTGAGTGTGTGTTGTGCGAGAGAGGGCAGCAGGCAGGAAGCAGCCACAAGGCTCTCTCTATCTGTATGTGTGTGGGGAGGAGGCAAGAGGCAGGAAGCAAAGAGCCACTGAGAGAGCTGGGGGAAAAGCAAGCTGGGGTGTGGCTGCTGCAGCAGCCCTGGGCAAGGAATCAGGAGAAGGAAGTTGCTTGGGGACTGGTCTTGAGCCCTGTGCGGGCCAGTTCTGGCCCACGGACCACACATTTGACACCCGTCTATTCAATAGGGCTTATTCCCAGTAAAGTGTATTTAGGATTGCACTTTTAGGATTGTATTGATTGCCATAATCACAAATAACTCTTGTAGTCTTGTCAAGAGATAGGCCTTTAAGAGATGTAAGTAATTTCATGAGTCAGTAAGTTAGTTAAGTTTTAGCTGGATGATGTTAGGACAGCAGGTCAGCCAAATACAAACCACCTGTTATTAATTACTGGCTGCAGTAACTTCATGCAGCTGTTAGCTGCTAAAACCTTAGCTTGACTAAGAGATTTTTGACAACTTCTGATGTAGATTGCCATGTGTAGACCACTGATTGGTTTATCAATTAGTTTGACAGCAAAAGAAGGTTATTTGTGGCCTGTTGCCACTAGTCAATTGCCAGAGTCTTCAATTAGTTTGACAGCAAAAGAAGGTTACTTGTGGCCTGTTACCACGAGTCAGTTGCCAGAGCCAGAGAGAGAGCTTTCAAGGCAAGAATGCTGCATCTGTTTGGAATGATTCAGGAGTGAGAAGCCAGGAGTATTGCAGGAGGATTCCATACACCCTTCCAGGCAAAGTGTCAGGTAAGATGGACGGTGACCTTGGCTTGAGGGCCATTGGGCCGGAAGGAGGAACTGTTAATTCCTTGGCACCAGCTCTGCTCCTTGAACTACTGCTGCTTAGAGCTATCAGCTCAGGTCTAGTAACATAGATAGTGAGTTAGGTTTTGTTCCTTTGTTTTGTCCTTTGTACACTTCCCTTTTCCCTTACCGGTGTGTTTTATCATTTTATTGCCTTTGTAATAAACTTGTTTTTATAATTTGGATTGAGTTACTAACCAATGCACCACGCCTATGCTACCAATTAGAGTTTAAGAACCACAAATCTCTATTTTCTCTTGCTTCTACTGTAGTGGTTAGAAGTGGTTTAAAGAGATATACCCTAGTGTCTCTGTGGCAGCCCTGAGAGTGAGTGGTAGCACTAAGACAGAAGGGCTGGGTTGTGACAAGTCTGTACTAATAATCTCTGTGGATATATACAGTATGTTTCTATCATTTTATTTCTAAATACTACCTTACAAAACATAGTGTGGTACATACATATTGAGAGAACTTTGGGGCCCTTAGTTCACTAATGCAACTTGCCTTTTCCTCTCTACTCTTAAAGAAATCCCCAGACTTTCTTCCAAGGAAACTGAAAGCATCAAAGCTTCCTTTCCTTTTTGACTTGTGATTTGTTCATACAGGGACAGCCTGACCATATTGTCAACCACCTACACTGTCAAGCTTTAAGAGACACCAAGTTAGATGTAAGTTAGTTTCTTTTCTCTATTACACACACAAAGTTTAATTGTACAGTATAATTGTGTTAGGATTAATAAGGATTTTTTTAAGTGCAATTATTTTTACATTGTTCATTTCAAATGGTAAGTAAATAAAAGTAAAAAGTTCATTCTAAACTTCTCATTTTTCTTTATCTTGAAACGGGTGTGTGTGCCAAAGTCACAGTTTGCCTAGAGCACCAAACCTCATGGCCCTGTGTTCACAGAAAGCATCAAAGCTTCCTTTCCTTTTTGGCTTGTGATTTGTTCATACTGGGCCAGCCTGACCATATTGCCAACCACCTACACTGTCAAGCTTTAAGAGGCACCAAGTTAGATGTAAATTACGTAGTTTCTTTTCTCTATCACACACACAAAGTTTAAGTGTACAGTATAATTGTGTTAGGATTAATAGGGTGTTTTTTTTTAAGTGCAATTATTTTTATGTTGTTCATTTCAAGTGCCAAGTAAATAAAAGTAAAAAGTTTATTCTAAACTTCTCATTTTTCTTTATCTTGAAATGGGTGTGTGTGCCGAAGTCACAGTTTGCCTAGCGCACCAAACCCCTTGGCCCTGTGTTCACGTACTTTGGAGGCTTGGTAAGGAGTGGGCCCATAAATCTTTGTTATCACATTTGAAGGTGAAATTAAATCACTTCTGGGGCTTGCTGAACTCTTTGAGTTATTTTCTGCCCACGGTTATTCAAAGCTAGTATAAGTTACTTGCTTTAAGCCATTTCCCTAACCATTTTGGCATATATATGAATAATTCTCATGGTACATTTTTTGGCTGCTATAACAAATGATAGTATTATGTAACCAATGTCATTTTTCCTTTAACATATTATTTTATTTCTATTCAATGGTTTAGAATTTAGAGCCTGGAAGGAATAGGTAATAGAGCATGGGCAGTTACTAAAGCTGCTCCTGTATTTACTGACTGTAAGAGCCCCACCGCTCAGTCAGTCTGGCCTGCAACAGAAGAGGGAAGGCTTGAAGCTTCATTGAGGGAACCAGGGCTATTTTGGGGCAGGAACGCACAGGAACAGAGTTCCGGCTGGCTCCCGAGTTGGCCACGCCCAGCAGGAACTCATTAGCATAATAGGCCACACCCAACAGCAGAAACTCATTAGGATTGGCTACATTAGGGGTGTGTGGCCTAACATGCAAAGGGTTCCTGCTACAAAAAAAGCCTTGGGTTTTGACAATAAACAAGGTAAACAGAATAACAAGTAAAAGGTGGGTGTGGCTAGATAACCACACTTCTGGTAAAATGGGGGTGTGGCCTGTGCTGTCAGGAGTGTGGCCCAATATGCTAATGAGTTCCTGTTGTTGGGTGTGGCCTGTTATGCTAATGAGTTTCTGCTGGGCTTTTTCTACAAAAAAAGCCCTGGAGGGAACTACTAATGTTTTTGTAGGTCCAAGATAGAGAAATAAAGTACAAAGCGCAGCAGTAGCAAGAGGAGTCTTTGAAGTGTTTACAAGGAAGAAGCCTTGCACACCTTTAAGTTAATGTTTTAGACTTGCTGCTTTATCTGTGTTACTGAACACCATTTGTTAGGACTTGCCTTTGTCCAAAGTGTCCTTTCTGAAGAGCACTAAAGATCCTGTCTCTGCAAATGTTGCTGTGTTCATCGCAATTATGATTCATTGATACCTGTGGTTGTAAAGTTGTTAAGCATATGGTAAATTTTTTTCTATTTGAACACTTTTAATACTTTGAATGTTTTCATTCATTCATTTATTACCTTGAATATTTTCATAAGTGTTTGCCAAGCCACAGGGATGCTGTTATTTACTGACTTCAATCCCTCCGCCTCCAGTTGGAAAAGGTAATTTAGGATAGGAATCTTTGTAGCTACGGTTTGGCTAGTTTACATTTAGATTAGTGCACCATAGTGTGCTTAAGCAGCATAATAGTCTGATACAGCATTATATGCAAGGGTAGGGTCTTTTCAGAGCTGCTATTCCCTATTCTGCTACTAAGTGTGAATTACAGATTTAATAATTATTTTTAATGTATTTTCATTATACCTTTGCTTAATGTATATGCACTCTCATAGGCAGCCCTGGCCAGAAAGTAATCTTTTCTGTCTTTCATATCTTGTTTGCTAGTTGTGTTTACTTATCCATTTTTCCTTTAGTTGTCAAGCAACAACCACCCAAACTCCATCCTCTGTACGAACAACCATCTAAGGAGGGAGTAACAGATGGTCTAGCTTTTGAAACAAAGAGTTGCTTTCATTCTTCATTTTGTTTCCTCAGCTCTTTTCATTAGGAAACTCTGTAATGGAACATTTGATCTTTATAAGGACCAAAAGTAAATAAGGTTCGTAACATATTGCTCTTTAATCTCATTATTTAACTTTAAAATGGTTACTGGAATTCTGTTTTACTTTAAAAATTGTTTGCTCCTGCCAAAATCTATCTTTATATTTTCCTTGAGGATCTTTTATTATATACTTTCTTCAGAACACAGAAAAGAAAGAGAAAAGTCTCATGAATGTTTGGGAAGATATACCAAGTACAATCTTGGTCAGAACTATGGGGAAGCATGCATGTAGCTCTTATTTGTGTTTATTGAAAAATAAGTTCCATGGAACACTCAGGTAAGTATGTAGAAGATTACAGTTTTATTCAGGGAGAAAGGAAAGAAGCAAGAAAGAACTTCTGTTTCTTCTTAAACTCAGCAACTGGTATAAATCAGTGAATTATAAACTAACCTGCCTCAGGATTTCAATAGAATAGATGGGGAGAGAAAATGTTGATGAGCTAAGACATCTGGTTGAAATTCATTTGAAACAGCTGGATTATAAAAGTACATTAATAAGGTCAAGAAGAGTTTGCACAACCTTCACAGTTGGCATTCCCCTACCAGTTTATATCTCAATATATTTTTGTGATTTAACATATCCTATAGATCTGCCTTTAGTTCGCACTAGAGTTGCCAAGTCCCCTCATCGCGCCGGAGGGGGGATTTGGGGGAATTCTGGGAGTGGGAGGGATGTCCCCAATGTGATTACATCACCCGGAAGTGATGTCATCGTGTCACCAACATCGCTGGCCTCACCGCCTCAGCTTCTCCCCGATTCTTCAGCATTTGCAACTGGCTTCTTCCCTTTCTCTGTTGAGCGTGCGCACGGGGTGTGTGTGTGTGTGTCCTCCATTCCTGGCATTTTTTCCCCTTGCTTTTAGCTCCTGCTCAGAGGTGGCTACTATTTATTTATTTATTTATATTTATACTTTCAATTTGTACCCCGCTCACCCCCGAAAGGCTCTGAGCGGCTTACACGGTGCATGGTGCAGAGACCTATGCAGAAACCCTAACTATGGCCACAGTACGTCTGGGGTGGGGGGAGCCCTACCAGGTACCCACCCGGCTCTGAGGGTACTAGTTGCCAAACCTGACAGCAGGAGTTCCCTGTCATTACACTGCTGGCTGCTCATTCCCTTGGCTTCTATGCAAATAAGGGAGGTGCTCGGGCTGACATGAGGGTTGGGGCTGAGCTGGGCTTGTGCAAGGGGGAGAGGCAAAGGTGGGCAAGTGGACCGGAGCAGGGAAGTGCAAAGGAATGGGGTGGGGGCAGCAACAGTAGCAAGCAGTTTGCGCCCCCCCATGCTTAGGGCATGCACCTACCTGGCCAGTCAGCCTTGCAGCTGCCCGCAACCATGGGCAACCTGCCACTTTACCAGGCAACCCTACAGCAGGGAAGTGCAAAGGAATGGGGTGGGGGCGGCAACAGTAGCAAGCAGTTCGCGGGGGCCCCCCCATGCTTAGGGCATGCACCTACCTGGCCAGTTAACCTTACAGCCTGCTGCTACCTTGGGCAGCCTGCCGCTTTAGCAGGCAACCCTACATGCTGCATATCTCCCAGTGGGGCAAGAGTGCAGGGCAGCCCTTGCCAGGGCTGAGGAGCGTCGAGCGCTGCTGCTTTTCCTTGCTGCCTGCCTCACTGCTGGTGCGGCCAGTCTCCAAGCCAAGCTGCGCAGTGCAGAAAGCCTCATTGTGGGCTGCAGAACCGCTGAACAAGCAGGCTGACTACTGATGCTGCCACCTGCACTAAAGGTGCTGGCACAAGGAGGAGGGGCTGAGCCCTAGGGAAGCTGGGGCAGGGGTGTAGGGCAAGCAGCCGTTCAGTGGCTCCGGCAGCAAAGGCTGTGCCTGTAAAAGTGGGGCTGGTCGTAACAGAGTTTGGCTTCCCATGTTCCCAGCCACTTGACATCCGAGGCTGTGACACCGCTCATCTTCAGGTTATGCCAGCAAGCCGCAAAAGGGGGGGGGGACGTCCAGAGCAAGATAGAGGGTGAGAATTTTTCTCACCATCCAATCAGCTGGCTGCTCACAATGGTGGGTCTAAGGGGGGGGGCAACAAGAGCAAGGATCCCTTTGTCCATCCGAGTGTTGTTGCGTGTCCCCAGCTGGCCTCCCCTGCACAGTATAGGAGGTGGGTGGGATTCCTAAGCGCCTCACCCTCTGTGTGCCTGCCTTCTTGGCCTTTGTCCCAGGTAAGAGAGCAGTGTAGGGTCAATCCAACATGTTGGTGTTTGGGGGTGGGGTTCCCCCCACTGGCCAGAAGCTCCGAAAACCAGGGGAACCTCCACCCCGACCTGGGGAATGGCAACCCTAGTTGGCGCATCTGGATGCTTTACCATCTGCGGTACTGTCAGATAGATATGCTGGTATTCCATACTCAGAGAGAACATACAATTGCAACCTTAATTGCACTGAATCCATTGACCATGTACTTTTAAGCTGCCCTGAATTTTTAAAAGACAGGAGCTGATTTCCTCCCTACTTAGTAAGGTTTCTGCTTCTCCAACTGCTGAAAGTTCCTGGGTCCTGAGCAATGAAGATGGATGGGTTACATATAGGGTCGCTAGATTTTTCACTGCTGTTGTAGAAATATGGAAACATTCTAAAGCAACTGCATAAACCCTATCATTGTGTGGCTAGCTTTCCATTATTTGCTTAAATATAAACTCAGCAGCTGTTCAAGACCACTGGGTCAAATGAACAGTAATAATAAAGGAAGAAGAGAAGAAAACTGAGATTCTGAGCCTTGGGAATAAAGTCCACCAAATGTGGTATTTGCTTATAAGTAAAACATGCAGACAAATAATCCCGCTTAATTTAGAGAAACAGACTATGGAAGTTTTGAAGTTAAATTTCAATTGTACACTGCTCTATTGATTCCCATTGAATGAATCTATATTTTACTCTGTATATGTGATCATCAGTTAGTTGAACATTTACTAAGGGATAAAATGTACAGTCAGCTCTTACAGCTTTATACAATATAATTTATTTTTCACAGAAGTAAGAGCTTATTTCTCAAATTTTCTTCAGTTTTTTTCATATAATTATTTGTTCAAAACATTATGCTTTACAATGTCTGCGTATTTAAACAAATGGAACCAATGCCCACAAAATGAGTTGCCAGATTTTCTGCTAGTACTTTTAACAGCCACTATCCTATGTTTATCATCATGCTGTGAAGTTTCACTAGCTGATCTCTTATTTATTTAGAAAGTGTCTATGCTTCCTTTCCAGAGAACCTGCTAGAGGCAATTTACAAAGTAGAATACGATAAAAATATTAAACACCATAAAATTGTTAAAACAAAGTGTTAAAACAAAGTGCTAAAAACCTATCCAGAACACAAAAATAGCATAAAACAACACTCTTAGGTCTCATAAAATAGTTCTCAGGCTAGAAGCTAGTATAAGAACAATTTTTAAAGCTCATCCCTTAATTAAAATCCTGGGTTAAAAGAAATATTTTGGCCTGACACAGGCAGACGTCAAGGGGGAAGGCATACCAGATGGAAGGAACCACCTGGGGAAAAGCCCTACTATGGTTGCCACCTGCTTCACATATGTAGGTGGGGGCACAGAGCTGAGTTTGAGACCAGGATGCACGCGTGGGTTCGGATCCCATCCTCGTCGCCAATTGTTAAGTCCCTCACTTAACAAAGTAGTCGGTCGGAGAGTGGTTCAGCAAAGAAATAGCTTTATTCATCAACTCGAGCACAACTCCAACACGGATCAACATCTGATAGCCAGAACAGCTTTAGCATTAAAGCTGTTCCCTTTTTAAACTCTCCCATCAAGTGAGAAGGAGTAAACAAACAAAAAGGTAAAGAAAGCAAGACTGATGGTGGTAGAGAGCATATGACTGTTAAGAGGATGGTTTGGTTTCACAAGCTCATGGCTGATCCATATAAATACTGTACATTTTTTCTGATATTTGTTTACATTAAAATGTATTCTACAAAATCAACTCAACAAGGGTTTCTTTTGCAAGAAACAATGCAAATAAAATAGAACATAAAATGTACATGAAAGAAAAGAGAAGTGTTTTACTGCAGATAGAAATTCTATAGTCACAGCTTCCAGTCTCTTCCCCATCACATGAATGCCATTTTCCCCCACATGTACTCAATTCGTATGAACTGAAACCGAGATCAGTTTAGTGAAGCATGAGGATACACTGTTTTGGTTTTTTAAAAACATCACTGATTTTATTGCTGTGTTGGTCAGAACATTTTCCCATGGTCCAAGCTATTCTGCTATTTGCAGAACACTTCGGCTATGAGCCTACAAACATTTCTGCTTATCATATCCATTTATTTAAGGTGCATTTATGTGTTTCCAAGAAATGTTACCAAAAAGACCTGGGATACACACCACCCATTATCTATGATGTCTGTATTAAATATGTACTTATAAATAACTGAGGGAACCATGAGGACTTGGGGGGGGGGGAATCTCATGTCCCCATTCCATCTTGTTTCCCCTTCCCCACAATGCTTTCAACTTCTCCTCTCCCAACTCCTTTTTCTGTTTCTCCTCAGCTGTCCCCAATCACTCACTGAGGAATTTCAGACAGATGATATAATCCGGAAAAGGAACAGTTCCCAAACAGTTTCTGGTCTGTCATTTCAGACAGAACTGTTTTAGAACCGGTTCCCTACCGGAATATATTTGTAATTTCAGACACAAACGCTTCTGTTCCGTTTAGGAAACGGGGCTGAAGCGTTTTACCTGTCAACCGCTTCCAAATAGTCTTCAGTTTCCTCTCCCGGTTCCGATGTGCTTTTTCCCACCGTTTTTCGCCCACGCGGGCGATCTCCAGCTTTTTGTGTGTGTGGAACGTTCACTTTATAGTGTTATAGCGCTATAACGGAACAGCAGTATATCAAGGGCATTGGGATGCCTGGAGTGTTTTGTTATAGTGCTATAGCGCTATAAAGCGAACGTTAAAAAAAAGCTGGAGATCGCCCGCGCGGGTGAAGAACGGCGGGGAAAAAGCGGAGAAGTCTGAAATGGCAAACCGCTTCAGATTCAGATCTTTACCGGAAGGGGAAAGCCATGTGTGAAATGGCAGCCCTATACCGGTTCACGACAGATCAAAAACGGCTTCAAAACAGGTTAAAAAGGGTAATGTGAAATTCCTCACTCATTTTTTTCTGTTCCCCATTTTCAGCTTTCCCTTTTTTGCTCCTCCCCATTCCAACTTTATCTTGCCTCATTTCTTTTACCTTATTTAATGTCTCTCCTCCCTCCTCTACATTGGCACTGAGGCTTGCAGTCCTCAGCAATGTTGGTGGGGTTGTCTAGCAGCCCCCAAAATGGCCATTGAAGAAGTGTCTGTGCACATGAAAGCTTATATCTTGAATAAAACTTTGTCTTATAGATGCTACTGGATTTGGCCTCAAAAGGAATAAAGCTCCTAGAATAGCCGGCATACCGGCTGAGCTCTTGAAAGAAAATGAGGACTGGTGGGCCTCTTTCTTGCCCCCCTTTTTACTTATATCGATGCTACAGGTCGTCTCTCCAAAAGTTGGGAGACAGCACTGATTATTCCACTTTATAAGTAAGGTAAGCCAGATGATCCTTCCAATTATAGACCCATCAGCCTATTGCTTATAACTAGCAAACTGTACGCTAGTCATCTCCTAGACAAATATCTAATAATGATATCATTCCATTGGAACAAGCTGGCTTTATGGAGGATAGATCCACATTAGACCATTGTTTGGTCCTTCAGCATCTCATTGAAAAGTTTGGTAACAAAGGGAACTCTTCCTTATATACAGCCTTTGTGGACCTTAAGGCCGCTTTTGACTCTATTTCTAGGGTCAAGCTGTGGGACAAATTGGAGTCAACCTCAACTGATAAAAGACTCCTTTTTTAATTTGAGCCTTACATCAGCACACCTCCCTAAGAGTTAAATATAATAAGCAAGGACATCTCACAGAACCCATTACCACTTTGAGGGGGATTAGACAGGGATGTCTCCTTGCCCCTCTACTCTTCATTTTCTATATACATGAAGTGGTAAAGCTGTTTAACTTAAATAGACATCCTCCTCCTAAATTGGCTCATAAACATATTTCAGTGCTGCTTTATGCAGACAATGCCGTTCTTCTCTCAAAAACTCCAAAGGGGCTAAAAAGAGCTTTCTGTAGCTTTGCTACATATTGTAATGAACAGCAGCTTGTAATTAATTATGCGAAAACCAAGATAATGTCCTTTAATAAGTCCCCTAAAGTGAGACGCTGGTCAATGAATGGACAATGTCTGTCAAAAGACTCCTTCTTTAGATATCTGGGGATGGTGGTACAAGCCTCTGGCGCTAGGACGGCCCACAGTAATTATGTGGTGGACAAAGGTTAAGTATAATAAAGTTCTTTAGGTCTAAGGGGGGGGACTTTGTTCCAGCTGCCCTTAAACTTTTCAAACTTAAGATTATACTACAATTACTGTATGGAACCCTTCTAGGCCCTTCCGAGTCTCACTTTTTGCCATTAGAATGGGTCCAATCTAAATTTCTAGAGTCATATTAGGGTCCCAAACTCTGTCTCAAATTCCATGACTCAATTAGAAGCAGGGATGGTGAAAATAAGATGAATAAAAACTCTTGCGGTCTTGCATCGTTAATTTTGCAGGACAATTCTCAATCAAGTTGGCTCAAAGCAGTTCAAACCAAGTTAGCTCAGTTCAGGTTTTTCCCTGATTCAGTTCTTCATCTGGGTTGTGATACAGCGAACCAGCTCCTCAGGAAGAGAGTGGAAGATAGGGGTCTGGGGCTGGATCAGGCCCTTGGAGGGCTGCAATCCGGCCCGCAAGGTCCTAGCTATTTCCTGCTTCATTTTCCAGTTCTGCTGCTGCTGGTACATCACAGCTTACTTTACCAGACTCTCTCAATCGCACAAGAGAGATAAATAGGCAAGCCTCTTCTGTGCAATTGAGAGAGTCTGGTAAAGCACTGGCTGAGGCTCTTCCCTCTTCCCCCCAGCTAGAGCTTGCTTCCTGGCCAGGCTGCCTCAATCATATACAGGAGACAAAGGGAAGCCTTTCTTTCCTTCCACTAGCTGAGGATGTGTGTTTTGTTGGGCTCCTTATGCCAGGGTTCTCCTGGGCGCAACTGGGTTCCCTCCCCCTTTTCACTGTGTTCATGCCCTCATGATCCAGTCTTTCTCAGTACGAAAACAATGTGAACTATTTTAGAGGAGGAATAACAAC
>NW_015168115.1:284650-284891 GCF_001447785.1 Gekko japonicus
GTGGGAACTTGATTTGCATAATTATCCTATCAGAGTTTTAAATTTGTGCATTCAATTTTAGAATATTTTAAAGCATTTTATTATTTTTAAAGCATTTTAATATTTTTAAATTTTATTATTTTTCTTATGTGTGATAGTATTTATTTATATACTGACTGTGGGCCATTAATAAAGACTGACTGACTGCTCTGTCAACCTACCCCCCATTTGTTTCCCTCTTTCTACCCTCTCCTTCTTTGTC
>NW_015168115.1:285215-286630 GCF_001447785.1 Gekko japonicus
GCTCCCAGAGTTGCTCTTGGGCCAGAGAGGCTCCCAGATACCACCAACAACAGAGCTGGACCTAGAGAGGCACCCCGGATGCCACTACTGATATGGCTGGACACGGAGAGGCTTCTGGGTGCTGCCACCGATGTGGCTAGGCTTGGAAAAGCTCCCTGGTGCCATCACCACCAGGCTTGGAGAGGGTCCCAGGCACCAACCGTGGCAGAGGTCATCAGCTAGTAAGACAAAGGTAATTGCATACATGCAGAATTTAAACACCCTGATATATATTTTAAAGGATGTCAGATTTTTCTACAAATCTGGGGTGTCCCCAAATTTGCAGAGATATCTATTTAGCATCAGTGTGTTTCCAATCCACAGATTAGGATATCGGCAGAGGGGGGCCACACTTGAGAAACAGTATATAGATACTGATAGTTTACAGGGTTATTGTTCGGGTTATAAGATAATGAACACATTTGAAGTGCTATACAAATAGCAATATCTCAAAGAACTTTCTCCACAGTATGCATAATTTTATAACTGTTTCCTTTTTAGCCATCTTTTTTTGTACATTATCAAATACTTTAGCCTTTCCTCATGGTGCTGTGGCTCTGTCCGATGCCTGGCAATCCAAGGATCCTATTCTCGCTCATTCTGCTTCTTTAGTAGCTGGCTAACATTTACACTTAATAAAAACATTTGTAATCTCTTTTAGATAGAGCGTGGGGATGTGTCTTTTGGGGTGGTCCAAAGATTGTTTTGGGGGTGCAACTCGGCTCCAGTGTCTGCCTGTGTGATTGTCCTGGGGGCACCGCGCGTTGGAGCAGCTGGCACAAGAACCCCTCTTTGGACCAGGACACAGCACACGTTCCCTCGAAGGAGGGAGTCCACTGATCATGAGGGTGTATGACATGTGGGGGTCCAAACCTTATTTTGGGTTGTAAATGGCAATCAGTTCTTTATTCAAATCTCCTTAGAACTAAATCGAGGCCTCTTGGAGGCACTCCAAATTGAAGCTTGTGGTGCTAGAACCAGTGTTTGGACCAGGCAGTGCTGTATGTCACCTTGCAGGGAACAGTCTCCAGAGCGTGGTTGATGTGTCATTTGGGGTGGTCCAAAGATTTTGGGGGCGTGCAGCCCGGTCCCATTGTCTGCCTGTGTGATTGTCCTAGGGGCACCACACTTTGGAGCAGCCGGCACAAAAACGGTGCTTTAGACCCAGAAACAGGATATATCTTCTTGAAGGGTCCGCTGAACCTGGGGGGTATATATGATATGTGGCGGTCCAGTGCTTTCCAACTCTACTCAGTGTTTCTGGATGATTTCAGGAATGAGTCACGAATAAGGAACTGCGAATAAGGAACCAACTTCAGCCTCCAGAGAGACAGAAAAAGCCTGGCAATTGTTGTACGCACCGCTTATGAAACACT
>NW_015168116.1:0-940 GCF_001447785.1 Gekko japonicus
CTCCGGGGTCAGATCCAGGGCCCTGGTGTGAACCTCCAAGGCCTTGAGTGGTCGGGGGCCAGGGCGCCTTCAGGACCGCCTCTCCCAGAATACCCCCCGAAGAGCATGAAGCTCTGGGAAGCAGAATCCCCTGGCGATCCCTGTCCCGAAAGATATCTGGCTCTCCTCGACCCGGCCTGGTGGGACTCTCTGCCCTCCGGGGCCCGGGACAGTTCCGCAGGGCCTGCAAGAGTCAGAGGTGTTCCACAGCCGGGCCTCTACCGTCGCGCCCGGCCTCCACCTCTCGCCCTCACCCCCCCTCCATGGGGAGGGCATAAATCGACATCAGATGCCATTGTTTATTTATTTTATTACATTTGTTTATCGGCAGCATGTGCCGAGTCAACATAAAACATTTAAAAGCAAATTAAAACAATCATACAGTAAACAAATAACAATTTAGTGCTCGCAATGGTGGTCGTTCCTTCAGTAAATTAATGGTGACATGTTATAAAATGTAGTTCTAAAATCGATCTCCATACAGGGCCAACCCTCTACCATAGATGTTACTAGAAATAATAATTGGTGGTAGTGGTGGTGGGGGTGGGCAGCTCCTAGTTAAAAGCCTGGTGGAAGAGCTCCGTCTTGCATGCCCTGCACAACTCTACAAGGTCCCACAGGGCCCTGATCTCTTCCGGGAGCTCGTTCTACCAGGTAGGAGCCGCCACCGAAAAGGCCCTGGCCCTAGTAGCAGCGAGCCTGGCCTCCTTAGGGCCTGGAATAATTGATCGATGTTGCGACCCCGACTGTAGTGCTCTCTGGGGTATGTATGGGAAAAGGCGGTCCCTCATTAGAAGATCACAAAGTAGTATTATATCGTTTTAACTGTTCTATCGAACTTGTTGTGCTGTTTTATCTATTGATATTTGAGTTTGTGATGTATACTGCCCTGAGCCCTCCC
>NW_015168116.1:950-12514 GCF_001447785.1 Gekko japonicus
GGGTGGGGGGGCTGTACGATACACCTAAAAATGTGTTCACTGTTGAACGTCCCACCAGATGGCTCAACGACTCACCAGACGAACAGGGGGGCAGATCTGATGGCTGCAGTCCTGGCCCTAGTAGTGGAGAAACTGTGTTGCTGGGGGGGGGGCAAGAGTGGGAGGGCTTCCTGGCCCCACTGCTGGCCCCCTCCTGCTATTTCTGGCCCCTGTGTGACACAGAGTGTTGGAGTGGAGGGGCCACTGGCCTGATCCAACACGGGCGCTTCTCTTACGTTCTTATGTTCTTAACAATGTGCCTGAAAAGGCCGGTATCAGGGAACCCAAAAGAAACCCTTTGGGGAAATGGATCACCGAGGGAACCCTGCTCCACAGCCACCAACCTCACCGGCTTCTAGCAGGACACACAGCTCTCGGTCTGCTCTGGAAAAACATTGTGCAGGTTCTCCTCACGTTCCGGCAGGTCCCTTCAGAGGGCAGGCCTGTAGGTCTGCAGGAGACTGTTTCGCCCGGGGTCCAGGAGCACCTCGGAGAGACCAGCTCCGTTTCTGGGGCCGAAGCTCTCTCTCAGGCGCCTGACGAGGGGAACTCGGACTCTCCAGAGCTGGCACGCTGAAAGTCCTAGGCCAAGGCGGGCAGCCGGGTGAGTCTGTCTGCGGCCCCAGAACCAACCGGGCAAGAGTCCAGGGACAGAGTTTGTGGCAGGCAGGGGAGGAGGTTTCCTGGCATCTGAAGAAGGGAGCAGTCACTCACGAAAGCGCCTCCCCCACCTGAAAACCTTGTGTCTGTCGGTCTCAGGGATTCCAATCTAAACTGGCTCAGGCCCTCCAGTGCCGGCAGTCGAGGTCACGATGGGGGCAGCATTCCAAGCACGTCTACCGGCACCGCTGAGACCCTTCTGTCCACGGAGCGCACTCCCAGGGAAGCGCTTTTAGGACTCCAGCCTGAATCCGCCCCCCCCCCTCCCCTGCAGAGCACCATTTTAGAACGTGGGTCTCTTCAGCCACACACCATTTGTATGTTTGAAGGGGGCAGGGGAATGCTCCGAGCGCAGCCCCTACTCAATGTGCACCCCGTGGGAAGGAAAAGCACCCCCCCGGGGGGGGAGAGTGGGTGTCTCTGGGCCAGTTCCTCCCTCTTAGAGAGCATGTTCAGCCTGTGCTGAAAGCACTGCAATGGCTACCTGTAGCCTGCCAGGTTCACTTCAAGGTGTTGGTTCTTACCTATAAAGCCCTGTATGGCCAGGGGCCTGCATACCTGAGGGACCGCCTGTCCCCCTAGGTTCCCCCCCGGAGAGTACTGCAGTCAGGTTCACAGAACCTTCTTCTTCTCCTCAGCATGAAAGACGCCAGGCTGGCCATAACCAGGGCCAGGGCCTTTTCCGTGGCGGCTCCGCTTTGGTGGAACGAGCTCCCCAAGGACACCAGGGCCCTGCAGGATTTATTAAAATTTTGCAGGGCCTGTAAGACGGAGCTCTTCCACTAAGCGTTCGAGATGCCACACTAAATGATTCACCATCTAACTGAATACTACGCCCTACCTACCACCCACTCTTGGCCTCCGGCTTAACATCTATGCCCACATGAGAGAACTCCAGCCCCAAAAGGGGCCCGACACCAGCGGCTGTTTTCCCTGCGGAGGATGCTTCAGACAGTTCCGCTATCTCATGTGAGTGGTATTTTAAATGGTTTGTTTTAGATTTTAAATTGTTAAATTATTGTATTGTTTTATTATCTTACTGTTTCTAATGTCTATCTAATAAATGAATGAATATATCTTCCAGAAAAATAAAGCCTTTAAAAAAAAATCCACATCTTGTGCCTGCACAGCCTTCGCGTCATCAGGGGGGCCAATTCGTCGGGGTGGGGTGGGGGGCGGGCTGGCAAAAGAACCTGCTTTTTGACGCAGGGAGTGGGGGTTCTTCTACAGCGTTTCTCACCCACTCCTCTCGAGGAGGCCCTGGACTCCTTGCTGTGAAGAACCGGGAGCGAAAGAGGAGCAGGCGCTGGTGGGGCAGCGGAGGGGGGGATCGGGGTGTGTGGCCACACACACACACACACACACACGGTGCCTGCTGTACCACCGTATTCTTTCTTTCTACATTTTTGAAAAACTAATTTTTCCTTTCCACCCCCCTTAGGACCCCCCCTCAAAAAAGGGAAAAAAACTTTTAAAAACATTAGAACCAGCAATTAAACAAACCCTAACAAACACTTAAAACACACACACGGGAAAGAAGGCGTGGCACCTGGGGGGGAGAAATCCTGAAGGTCTGGGGGTGGAGAGAGCCCGTGGAGGGAGGGCGGAGCTTGCTGGGGGGAGGAGGAGGACCTGGCTGACTTGTGTGCTGCCTTCCCACCCAAAAAGGCTTCCTCCTTGTGAGCAAGAGGCCACGAAGCAATGACATTTCCGTGGCGCGTCCTCCTTGTTGTGGGGCCTCGGGCTCAACGGGGAAGCAGAGAGCCACGAGGCCGGCCCTCCCCCTTTGGGGCGACATCCAGCCCGAAGAGGCCTTCCGGAGCCCTGGAGAGCGCTGGCCCACCGGGCCGTGTCGTTTGGGGGGTGGTCCCAATCAGAGGCCCTCTCCGCCCTCGCGCCCCCTTTCCTCTTGCCCCGTGTGAGAGCCGGGGCTGGGCGAGGCTCCAGCCCTGCTGCCGTGCCCGGCTTCCTGGGGTGAGCGGGGGCCGCCCCCGGGCTGGACCTTGGCCACTCGGTTCCCTTCAGGCCAGGGAACGGCACCCTTTCCGAGAACTGCGGGGCTCACTTGTCGCTCCCACAATGCAACACTGGGGGGGAAGGCGGGATAAAAATTCACACCTGGTTGAGAGAGGGCAACGCCCTCATTTCTTCCCCGCGGCAAACCTGCGTGGGGATAGGACTGCTGGCGCGACCTACGGGTGGGTCAGGACCCCCCACCCCGGGTGAAGGGCAGGGAGCGACCGACCGGCTCTTGGTTTGCTGACGCCCCCCCTCCTTTACCAGCCCCCCTCCCTTCCTCCCAGAAGCCACCCCCTCGTCCTTCTGCCTCCCGGGGCAAAGGGTGCTCCCCGATGACTTCCTCAGGAGTCCAAAGAGCGTCCTCCTCCCTCCCCCCCTCCTCCTGTCAGCTCGGGAAAGAGCTTCCTCCTGGCTCCCCACCCACACCCACACACACACCCACACACACGCGGGGTAAGGGCTGCCTCTCCCAGCAGGAGCCCCTGGGCCTTGGTCTGAGTTGGGGGGGGGGCTGAGATGAGGGGGGCCGGGGTGCTGTGGCTCCTGGTGTGCTGCTGCCTTGCGGACTCAGGTGAGTGGGGGCTGCCACTGGGGAGGGGGAAGGCGGTGGTGTCTCACTCATTCACTCCTCTAGCAAGATTAAAAGGCTAATGTAACTCTTAATTGCAATTCAAAAAGCCATAACGGTAGTATTTTGTCACCTGCTTTAATCCATGCTCAGAGGTGAAAGAGATCCCACCCTTTCAGCCTGACGAGGGGTTATAAAAGCAACATGGAGAACATACGTGATGGGCAAGAACGTCTGTGGCTTAAACCAAAGGCGAGTGCTACACCCTGATGAATAAAACAAGCCCGAGGAGGACCCAGCTCAATAACATGTCCTCCTCTTTCACAGGTCGCACAACTGAGGCCATGAACGCCAGCAGGCCAGGAATCAACACTGCCACAGAGAACACACGGAGCGCCACGCCAGGGGCAGACAGCACACCTGCCTCACTCTTCACCAGTGCAGCCAATGGCAGCCCAAGTACCGTCACAGCAGAAAAAGCCTCCAGACCCACTGGAGACACAAGCAGCTCTGCCCCAGAAACCGAGGGGCTACTGACAAGGTCCCCCCTGACCGACCAGTCGCACCCTTGGGGCAGAACCCAGCCCTGTGGCGCACCATGGAGCCGTGGTCCGGGGAGAGCCACGCTGTGGGAACACTCCAGCTGAACCTGATTGAGCGTGTGCTACAGAGCTCACGGGGAGTCCTATGAAGCAGCAGTGACGGCCACGGAAGAGTGCGGCCTCTCTGCTCTGGTTTCATCAGCTGGTTCACGACCATCCCAGTTGTCTAAGATGCCTCGGACTCTGCTGAGTCCTAACTCTGAGCCCTTGTGGCTGCCGGAACTGGTCCTCAGCTGAGTTGTTTTTGCAAAGAACCGTGGCTCCGTGGGAGAGCATCTCCTTGGCACGCAAGAGGTCCCCGGCCCAGTCCCTGGCTCAGCATCTCCACTCCAGAGGGCCAGGCAGCAGGGGATGTGAGAGTCCGCTTCTGCCCCGGGCCCTGGAGAGAAAGAGCCGCTGCCAGGCTGACTGGGGGGGTGGTGGTGGTGGCAAGCGCTGCGTCCGTGTCAGGCCGCTTCTTGGGTGTTCCTGGTCTCCGGGTCCTTGTCCACCCCGGTGGCTGAAATCCGGCAAGGACCGCGCCCTCGTCGTTCTTCACTGCTTTGGAGGAGGAGGAGGAGGAGGAGGAGAGGAGGCTGGAGTTGTAACCCGCGCTTCACTAAGAGAGCTCTGACACAAACTGCTCTTTTTCAAGGACAGCTCTGTGCCACAGCTTGTGACTGACCCAAGGTCACATCAGCAGGTGCGAGTGGAGGAGTGGGGAATCAAACCCGGTTCTCCCAGATTAGAGTCCGCACACTTAACCTTGACACCAAACTGGCTCCTCCCCTGGGCCACGGAAGGCATCGGGTGGGAGTCTGGGTAGGCGGGCGGGACCACGGGGATGCCGTTGGTGATCTCAAGCCTCTTTGGGAGTCCGAGAGAGGAGCGAGGTCCCTTCTGGGTTCCCCCCGAGGAGTGGTGTCACACCACCCCCACGGATGGTGAAGAAGAAAAAGGAATCCTCCAACCCGTGACTGGAGTGCCAGAGGGGGCAACAGTTCCTCCTCCTGGGGGCAGGTCTCCAAATCTCCAGGGGTTCCCCAACCCGGGGGCTGGCCACCTCAGCGTACCTGGAAGGGGGACGCCCCTTCCATCGGGAGAGCAGCGTGTCTTTCACGGCTCCAGCGCGGCCGGGGCGGGGGGGGGGGGGGAAGGGCACCAACAGGGGGTGACCCTGCCAAGAGGATGCTCCCCTCCCCTCCCCTCCCGGCTCAGAACACAGGAGGAGCCGGACCCAGACATCCCTGCCCCACGGACTGAGGGGCTCAAGGAGGCCTCCTGGGCGGATGAGACACGTCCCTTCGCCTGGGGCTGGGTGCCTCTGGGTGCGCACACAAAGACACGCCCACGAGGCGGCCTCACACTGGATCAGACACACACACACACACCCCGGTCCATCAGGATGGCCTCCTCAGGCATCTGGTGGCTCTCCAGGGTCTCAGGATGAGGACTTTCCCACCACCTGCTGCCTGGTCCTTTCAGCTGGAGATACTGCCCGGGACAGAACCTGGGACCTCCTGCCGGCCACGGCCCCTCCCCTCCCACAGCTCCTCCTGCAGGTGGTCCTTGCAAAAAACCCCTCAGCTAATCACCACAGCTGACTTACAGCCACTCCAGCCCGAGGCTTTCAAGACACGTGAGAAGCCAAGGTGGCTTGCCAGTGCCTTCCTCTGCAGAGCCTCCCTGGGTGGCCTCTTCCAAGCACCAGCCCTGCTTCGCTTCCGAGATCTGATGAGATCCGGCTAGACCGTGGCGCCCTCCCTCCCCACTTAACTTGGTCCTTTCCAGCTGGAGATGCTGCCGGGGATCGAACCACCAGGGACCTTCCGCATGCTAAGCAGAGGCTCTGCCACTGAGCCACCATGGCCCCTCCCCGGAGGCGTGCTGGTTACCTGTGTGAAGGCTCTGCTCGTGTTGGGAGACCCAAGAGAACACTTCCTCTGAGCAGCATGATGGCACCACCAAGGCCAGGGAGAGCAGTTCCGGGTTTCCGGGTTTTGGGTTCAGCGCCTGAACGTCTGTTGTTCCGCTTCCCAGCTCCTTGGGTATGAAGCCTGTTTGTTCCTGCTTACTTTGAGATTGACCAAATGCTTGGGTGGGGGGGGGGACCATCTCTTTTCCAGAGCTGTGCTACAATGGAGGATTCCACGATGGAGTGAAATGTATTTGTCCTGATAGCTTATTCTACGGGCCCAAGTGTGAATTCCCTGTTCCAGCGATCACGGTGCCAGTGGGTAAGTTTCACTGGGGGCAGACTGTCCCCGCCCCACCCGCCCCACCCCCTCAGACGGCCTCCCCCAACCCCGTTCTTGAGCCTGGGGCCTCTGCCACTTCCCCCAGCCCACCCGGCGGGGCGGGATTCATTTGCTGGACGCTCATTTCTTGCTTGGGGGGAGTGCACAGTACCCCCAGAGCAGCCGACGGCTCCGTGCCCCGGTTAAAGTGTTATCAAGCGGCAGGCCTGACTCCACTGAGAATCAACAAAACCGCCAACACCTGAGACCTCAGCAGAGCAGCAGGGAAAAGCCCTCCGAGACAGGAGAACCCAGGCTCAGGACCCCATTGCCCAAGACCAGAGCGAGCCAGAAGAGAACGCTGTTTCAGGGGGGGTCCGTTCTGTCGGCAAGCTCTCAGCGCCCTTGTGAGGCGTTCCTCGGGGGAAGGCCTCCGACATTTCCCCTCAGAGTCTTGGAAGGAAGAGGAAAAGACCTCAGTGCTTGTGGAGCCGGGGGTCTCGGGCGCCCTTGGGCGGGGAGGCTGTTGCTGCCGGGGATTCCGCTTGCCTGCACTGCTCCCTCCCTCTGTTTCAGGGCCGGTGGCCGTGGCCGTGGAAGCCCAGGTGAGGATCACCAACCAGAACTTCACCGAAGAACTCAGGAACCCCGGCTCAGACGAGTACCGAGCCCTCGAGAAGGACTTCAAGGAGAAGGTAGCCTCGGCCTTGGGGGCTCCCCCTGACCCCAGCCGGCCCCTCCCCAGTGAAGACCGGACTTTTCTCATTGCCCTTCTTTGGCATCACAGAGACTCTGCCTGTTCCTTCTCTCTCCCTCGCAGATGGACCGAGTTTACAAGGACATCCCCGGGTACCGCGAGGTGGTGATCCTGCGACTCAGGTGGGTGCCTAAGGAAGGGACCGGCTCAAGGTTCCTGCCCCCCTCCCATTCCCCGGAGGGCCCTTCCTGCTTCAGGGCTGGAAACGGGGAGCCCAGAGAGGCAGTGAGCCGGCCCAGGCCCCTCCCAGGCCCCTGCTTGCCTGGCGCTGCTGGGCCCAACCTTCCTGCCCTGGACTCTTCTGGGAATTAGGAGAAGGGGGGCCAGGCTTCATTCAGGGGTTGAGGAAGGGGGGCCTTTGGCGGAAAAACTGATCAGCACGCTGCAGCTCTCAGGCCCAGGCCCCCGAGGCCAGGTTGCGCAGCTGCAGCGCCCCCAGATTTTCAGGAGCCCCCATTCAGAAACCTGGCAGGACTCTGTCCTCAGCCGAGCTCTCTTCTGTGTGTGTGTCAGTGAGGTCCTGCAGCCGCAGAAGGCAGACCCCCGGGCTCCCCACCGCCCTTCTTCTGCGCTTCCCGTTGGTCCGCCGGGGCTCTCGGTCCCAAGCAAAGCCAAAGAGCGGCATGGGGGGGGAGGTGGCCACGGGGAACTCGTGCTTTCTCCTCCTTGGTTCCTTAGGAATGGCAGCATCATTGTGGACCACGAAGTTGTTGTGGACACCAATGTGAACAATGACGTGAGCATCATTGATGCCACCATCCAAAACGTGACGGCGGCCGTGCTGGACCAGCTGATTACTTGGAACTCCACGGAGAAGAACTGCTCGGAGAGTAAGTCCTAGTGGGCGATAGGGCTGTGCCGCAGGAGGTCTCTGCGCAGTCAGGGGCCCTGGAGAGGGAAGCCAGGAGGCCTGGGGGAGAGACGGGCGGGACCCTTTGTAACGCCCCCTCCCTCCTGTGCCACGCGTTCTCTGGTGCCGCTCCCACAAGACATGCTCTCGGACGAGGCCGTGGCTCAGTGGCGCAGCATCGCCTTGACGCGCAGAATGTCCCCGGTTCAGTCCCCGCCCGGCATCTCCTGGAGAGCTGCTGCCGCCGGTCTGGGCAGGCAACCCTGACTCTGATGGCCCCTGAGGGGGGGCGGGGGTCTGGTTCAGGAGGAGGCAGCTTCGAAAGAGGGCTGCTTTGACCTCCCACACGGAGCCACGGCCCTGGCCAGTCTTGTGGCCACACCCGGGCTCTGGTGCCCCCTTCCGCGAGACGGACCCAGAATAGGGTTGATCTGACTTCCCACCACCCTGAGTCCTTTCAGAGGTCCTTCCTCTGGCCTCGCCCGGGGCTCCACTCACTATTCATCCAGAGGGGGGAGAGGCTCCGGGCGTGGCTCTCGCTCTCTCGTCCCCAGGCGTAGATTCATGGGGAAGGGTTAGGTTTCCCAGGCCAGCCCGACCTCCTCAGACCTCGGAAGCCAAGCAGGGCCGACCCTGGCAAGTACCTGGATGGGGGACCTCCAAGGAAGTCCAGGGCTGGGAGGCAGAGGCAGGCCACAGCGAGCCACCTCTCATCTGCAGCATCCAAGCCCCACTAGGGGGGCTGCCGGAAGTCACCAGGACTTCCAAGTGTACACACACACACACACGTGAAAAGGATGAGGTTTGTTTCTCAGCCGAGCGGAACCAGATAAGACAGATCTGAGTTGTTTCCAGACCCTTCCCTGTGGACTCCCAACACTGTACTGAGAGGAGGAGGAGAAGGACCCGGTCACACACCCAGACATCTCGGTGAGAGCCGGGGCGGCACCAGAGAGACAGGCCCCTCCCTATGACTCTGACTTGCAACCTGAAAGGGCTGGCTGGTGTCCTACCTTGCTGAAGCCGCTCACGCGTCAGGCGCAGCACAGCGCTTGGTGCCCGGCCCCTGGGGAGGCGTCAGACCGCGATGCAGGTGCTTGTTCCAGAGCTCCTACGAGGAGGGTCAGGATCGATTGTGTGTATGTGAGAGGCTGATCGGGCCGGCTTCAGACACCCAGCGCAGGCTTTCTAGTTCCACAGAGCTCTCCATCACCCTTGCACGGAAGGCAGGAGGAGTCTCCCCATGTCCTTCTGCTCCCCCATCTGACCCCGGGAACACCCCTTCCTGGGTGCACGTGGGTGCATTCCCCTCCTGGGCCTTCTCTGAGCAGAGCTCCGGTGCAGAAGGAGCTGCTGGATCGTAGCCCTGGAATGTCCCACCGGCTGAACAGATTGGCCCTTTCCAGAATAAGCAGCAGCAGGCTCCTTGTTATCGTCCTGAAATCTGGGCAGGCCAACCCGGAGACGCCTTTTCTCTCTCTCTCTCTCTCTCTCTCTGTGTGCGGCTGGGACAAGGGGAGGGAAGGCGGCCTGGTATTGCCTGATCTCGTCAGGTCTCAGAAGCTAAGCACGGTCAGTCCTTGGAAGGGAGTGCGCCAAGGAAGGCCCTGCGGAGGAAGGCAAACGGCAAACCACCTCTGCTTCCCACTTGCCTGGAAGGACCCTTGCTGGAGCTGCCGTAACTCAGTTGTGACTCGACAGCTCTTTACGCACTCACTCTCACACACACGACTGGGACAAGCCCAGCACCTGAAACAGTCTCCGTGTCAGTTTGACCCATCCTGGAAAAGGGGGTGCTCTTCCTTGGGGGGCCCTGCAAGGCCCAGGGAGCACCGCCGTCCTGTGGGCTGAAGAGGAACTCCTTGGGAAAGGAAACGCCGGCGGTGGCGGTGGTCAGCCGCTCCCAGCACCCACTCCAGCCAGCCGCCTCTTTCTCTTCCCAGAGATGTGCTTCACGGCCCCATCTGACCCCATCCTGAACTCAGCCTCAAACTTTTCAGCTGAAGGTGAGACCAAGACCTGGAAAGGGAGGGTCCTTCTTCTCTCCCCCTCTCTTTTGGACCCCGTTTGCACTGTTGGTCCCGAGGGGGCACTTCCCTTTGAAAACCTCCGTGTGGAAACCCCCCCCCAGAATCCCACCGGAAGTGGCCAAGGGAAGGGGTGGGCTCCTCCGAATCCGCGTGGCTGAGGGCTGCCTACATGGCGGCAGAGAGAACGGCCGCGTGGGACCTCTTCGGGCGGCTTCCACGTCAGAGTCACCAGGTGCTAGAGCTGGAAGGGGCCCTAGAGGCCATCCAGCCCAACCCTTGCTCAACGCAGGAGGCTGAAATCTAGACCACCTCCCGGGGCTTGTCGGCCTCCGTTTGCCAGAAGAGCCCAGCCCCTGAACCCAGGCCGGGCCGCCCGCAGTGCCCAGAGACAGGCGTCTCCTTGGGACAGCGGCCGTCCTCAGGCCCAGGGCAGAGTGTCTATCTTCCACGCTGCCCCGAGAGGAAAGGCGGAGTAGAGCTGTTTTAGTGACCCACCGCCTGCAAGGGGGACCTGCTGGTGTCTTCCCTGCACCTCCTCCCAAAGCGTCACAGGGTGGCGATCGTTTTTCCCCTCTGCAGATGCTTGCAAAAAGATGGTCGAGACTCAGTTTCCAGAGTTCGCCCCCTTCTACTACCCCCTCGTGGTAGAGGGCGCCCTGCGCTGTGTCACCGACTGCAGCAGCGAGAGCCCCCGTGCCATCGACTGCCACCACGGTGCCTGCCACGTCTCGGGAGGGGGCCCCCAGTGCACGTAAGTGACTCGGGGAGGGGGGCAACCGAGGAGTCCCGGAGTTCGAGCCTTCCGCATGAAAGAGGGCAGCATCTGTTGATGGGTGTGTGTGTGTGTGTGCCAGGCCTCACTCAGCTCACAGCCATTGTTCCCCCTAAGCTGAGTTACTAGCTCACAGTTCTTTAGCCTCCGGCTCACAGATTTCTGTCTTCGCTCAGGAAGGAGGGCTCTGGAGCAAGCTAATGAATGCAGGAGCCAAATCACTCGCTCACAGCTTTAATGCCAGGAGCTCACAAAGTAGACTTTTTGCTCACAAGACTCCACAGCTTAGAGGGAGCGAGTGACAGCCCCCACCTCTTCTTGCACAGGAACAAGGTTTGCGATGTGAAAATGCCGCAAGAGTCCAAACGCGAACCAGGGCTGCCAACGAATGGGTCTTAACCGGAGACAATGGGGTTGGCGTGGGGTGGGGAAGGGGCTTGTGTGAAGTGGGGCTCTGCGAGGGACTTTGCCTGAGCTTAGTGAGGGCTGCTGAATTCTCCTGCCTCCTTTTAGAGCTAGACTGCAGCCTTTCTTCCCTGCACGCTCGCTTCCCGTGAGGAGCATTCAAACGCGCAGCCTCCCTCCTCCCTCCTGAAGCATTACAGTCTGGGGGGGGGGGGGGTTGGGGGGATCATACGCAAAAGCAGCAACAAAAGGCACATGAGGGGATGCACACCCACTTCCTGTGCGCCACATGGGGTACGTCTGGAGCATGCCTGCCTGCACTGCTAAAGGCCTGAGGACACGCTAGGCTGTTTCTGGGCCTGTCCCAGTTCCTGTCAGAGCAGAGGGCCGCTGGGGGTTCTTGTGGCCACTCCGTTCTCGGGTGTGCAGCAGCAGCAGCAGCAGCAGTAGCAGCAGCAGCAGGGGCCCAGTTTGGACTGGGGCGGCTGGAGGCAGGCAGGAGGCTTCAGCTTCCCCCTGAGCCGTGGGAGGGGGCTGGCTTGGGGGGGGGATGAGGTGGCCGCGGAGGAGTGGAGGGGCTGCCCCACCCTGAGCCAGCCTCGGCAGGAAGCCCAGGCTGCCCCACCCCCCCCTGGAGTCGCTGGAC
>NW_015168116.1:12655-18485 GCF_001447785.1 Gekko japonicus
GTCCCCCTCTCTCCCCCGCAGCTGCAGTGACTCAGACGCCTTTTGGTACCTGGACCATCATCGCTGCTGGTCGCGGGTCCGGAAGACAGACCTGGGCCTGGGCCTGGGCCTGGCCGTCGCCATGGCCACCAGCATCCTCCTGGCCATCTTCCTCTTCAGGGCCAACTGGAGGCTGTCCCGGTCTAAGTAAGACAGCGGAGGCTTGGGGGCCAGAAGGGGGCCCCTGAAACCCTGCTCCTGGGGGGAGGCCCGGAGAGGCTGCGGGGGGGGGGAGCCAGTCACCAGGTCTGTGCTCCTGAGCCCCCCGGGAGGCAGGGGGGAGTGGTGGTGCCACCACGGGACCCCCATTGGGCTAGGCCCGATCCACCTTCCCACCTCTCTCACCCACCCTGTCATCGTTGCTCCGTCTCAGGTCGCCTCTCAAGGCGGGAGGCGAAGGTGAAGGACGCCGGGACTGAGCTCCAGGGAGGCCCTCCGTCCGGCTCATCAGAAAGAGGGCCCAGCATTCTTTCCCAGGAGTCGTCAGAGTTTTATTCGGATCATAAGTGTGATTTGATTGTTTTGATTTATTATTGATATACAATGGCGTCTCTTATGTTCTTAATGTGATCCAACATTGGCGTCTCTTATGTTCTTAATGTGAATTTTCTAAGCAGTAGAACAAATGTAGAGTCCAGCTGGGCCCCTTTCAGACCAACACAGGTTTATTCAAGGCAGGAGCTTTACATACCAACGTGTCTGAGGCAGAGTGCTGCCTTGCCAGTCTGGTGTCGTGGCTAAGTGCGCGGACTCTAATCTGGGAGAGCCAGGTTTGCTTCCCCCAGTCGCACCTGCTGGATGACCTTGGGCAAGCCATAGTTCTCTCAGAGCTGTTCTTGAAAAAGAGCTGTTTCTGTCAGAGCTCTCTCAGCCCCACCCACCTCACAAGGTATCTGTTGTGGGGAGGGGGAAGGGAAAGGAGTTTGTGAGCCGCTCTGAGACTCCCTTGGGTAGTGAAGGGCCATGGGGTATAAATCCAATCTCCTCCTCCTCCTCCTCTACTGACCTCTGAAACCATTCTGTCATCTAGACCTTACTCCCAGGGAAGTGTTTTTAGGATTGAAGCCTGAATCTGCCCCCCTCCCCCACGAAGCACCATTTTAGAAGTCGGGTCTCTTCGGCCACTCAGGACTTGTATGTTTGAAGGGGGCAGGGGGACGCTCTGAGTAACCCCGACTTAATGTGCACCCCGTTGGAAGGAAAAGCGGCCCTGGACTCTGCCTCAGATGGTCCCCCACCCTGATCTGCCTCCCTCGTGCTTTGTGAGGTTTCTGCCGCTGCATCCCTATTTTATTGCATTACTGTCTAGATATGTAGTTTGGTCCAGTGTTCCCTCTAAGCTGAGTTCATGTGAGCCAGCTCAGTTTCTTAGCCTCTGGCGCACACAGTTTTGCCTTAGCTCAGGAAGGATGGGGCTCCAGAGCAAACTGATTTCTGCAGCAGCCAAATCACCGGCTCACAACTTGAATGCCAGTAGATCGCAAAGTGGAATTTTTGCTCACAGGACTCCAGAGCTTAGAGGGAACATTGGTTTGGTCATGTATCTTCAAGAAAAATAAAGATTTTTTAAAAATCCACATCTTGTTGCGTCATCAGGGGGGCCAATTCATCAGGGGGTGGGGGGTGGGCTGGCAAAACCCCCTGCTTTTTGACGCAGGGAGTGGGTTCTCACCCACTCCTCTCAAGGAGACCCTGGCCTCCTCGCTGTGAAGAACGGGGAGCAAAAGAGGAGCAGGAGCTGGTGGGGCAGGGGAGTGGGCAGGGGAGGGGAGGGGGGATTGGGGAGGGGGCGTGGCCGGGTTCCCACATGCGATGCAGCCAGGCAGGCACAGACCCCCCCCACACACACAAACACACCAAGGTGATTGCTGCACCTCCACACCCTTTCTTTCTTTTATTGTATTTCACTGCTTAATTTTTTTTTTTTTAATGTTGCCTGTCCAACTTTGGGGTCCCAAGAAAGGTAAGAACTGTTGGAGGTTCGAGGTGCGTGCCTCTGTCGCGCAGAACGTTTAGTCGTATACAGCCTGTGACCTGATGCCCACTTATGCCAGCTGAGTGCTAGCAATGGCAAGCCACACAGACACAGTCCAGTGCTTAACTATTTACAATTTATTTACAAGTACATATATTCTGGAACTCACTGACAAAGTGCTCCGCAATACAAGTCAAACAGGAGAAGGGGAAAATCATACAGACACTTTACACTTATATACAAGGTACAGCCAATCAGCACACACCGCTGAGTCAGAGTCACTGAGCTGTTCAGCTCCTGCTAGACCCGGTCTGTTCTGGCCTCTGTGGCTGTCATAGGTGTCACATAGATGAGTGAGATCACCAGGTCTGATGTCTTACCTAGGCAGGTAGGTAGCTAGGTGGGCACACCGACCTCTCCTCCCCGTGTGTTCATTCTCCGCCCCCCCCCGGCCCCTCTGACAGGCAGGCGTGCTCTCAGGGCCCATCTCTTCCCTTCCGCTCCCTCTCCCAGACGAAGCTCCCCCCCCCATTCTCCCTCCCCTCTCTTGGCACCCTGAGGCAGGTGTGGCGCTCTCACCCTCCGTCCCCATCCTTAGCTAGTGAGTGAGTACTCCATCCGATCTCTACTCTTTCCGATCCAAAAGTGTACTTCTCAAATAAAGAGAAAAGTGTTTCTCTGTTAAACTTGCAACGTGACTCTGTGTAGCCTTGTAAGCTGGATAACCTGGTAAAGGGACACTGCTGCATTTGTAGTTTTATTTAAAGCACTCTGCTGTCTAGTTAACCCCAACAAGTCATGGGCCCAGCCTTAACCAGCTTAACTAGTACTGGTACCACTGGTAAAGTCTGTGGCACCTAAATATTGAATCTACCTCCCTCAGCAGCTACACTGGCTGGCAGGCTTGTTTCTTTGCAAAACAAAAGGAAAGGAAAGAAGTGCTGCTCCAGCAGCCTGCTTGTAAACACCGCACTGTCACTTGCACTGTCACTTGTTCGTCCCTGTTGCTTCAGGGTCCCCCCCCCCCATGTGTTTTACTCTCTCAGGGGTGGAAACTAGTCAGAGGGTCAAAAATACTGATTTTACTGACCAAAATTCCAAAATAACCTGACCAAATACTGACAAAAAACTAACAAATTACTGAACAATTTAATGTCAGCCTACCGATAAACTAGCGTTTTAAATGTAAAAGTAGGACTTCATTAAAAATGATTATTATCCGGCCTCTACCATCCCCATAGCCCGCCCCATAGTTAGATGTGACCCAGATAAAAGGACTGCACACCTTTTTATTGAATTTTTTTTATGAATAGAGGACAAGGTTTTCATTATTGTACAAAACAACAGCTGCCCTGAGCTGTTGGATAGGGCGGGATATAAATCCCAAAAATAAATATATAAATAAAATTTAAGGCAAAAAAAGATTCCCTTTTAAAAATCACATGTTACATATAATAAAACAGCAAAAAATATTAAAAACGAAACATAAAAGTAATACTTATGACAACAAAACATAATTACTGTAAGGTAAGACTTGTCTTTGCTTTTACTTTATCTTTGGTTTTTTGAGGAAAAAAGAACCGGCCAGCAGCCTGCCACCCCTGGTGGAGGCCGTGTCGGGCTGGGCACTGGGACACCCTAGACCGACTGTCCTGCGTGATTTCAGTGCCCATGCGGACGATGTGGCCTCCACTCGGGCGATGGACCTAGTGTCACCCGTGGTGGCGCTGGGACTCTCCCAATAGGTAATGACTCAGTGGACCGGGTCACTGCCTCAGCAGTGCCATGGTCGGACCATCATGCCCTGAAGACCCATCTGAATGTTTCACCCCGACCCTGTTTGGGCAGCGAGCAGATTTCAGCTTGCCCACGGAGCCAAATGGACCCTATGTGGCTTCAAATGGCCCTGCGGGATCCGATGCCCCCTGGCAACTCGTTAGATGAGCTTGTGGAGGATTGGCAGAGCTGACTCTCGGCAGCCATCAATGAGATCGCTCCCTGACGCCCTCTGTGCCCTCACTCTAGGCTGGCTTCTTGGTTTACCCAGGAGTTGTGGCTGACGAAGCAAAGGCTAAGATGGCTAGAGAGACAGTAGCAGTGCGCCTGCAACAAAGCCACAAGAACATCCTATAGGATGTTTATGAGATCCTATGACATGGCTGTGAAAGCCACTGAGAGTATTATATGGCCACGATTGCGTCTGCAAGCTCATGCCCAGCCCAATTATTTATAGTAATTCGGCCTATAACTGTTCTGCCACAAGGCAGACCAAATGTTAGGGAATTGGAAACTGGCTGTGAGGCCTTTGAGAGCTACTTTGCAGATAAAGTCCTGTTGCTCCGCCATGACCTCCCCACCACAGTTGAGACAGTAAGTGAACTTGAGGTTCCATGCACGTCTTCTAGTCAGGTTATGGACTATTTCAGTCCGCTCAGCCTGGAGGAAGTTGACAAACTGCTCTTAACGGTATGCCCTACCACGTGCTGCCTTGACCCATGCCCATCATGGCTAATTAAAGCTGGCCATGATGGGTTTCGAGATTCCCTAAGGGAGATTATCAACAAGTCCCTCTCGGAGGGACAGTTCCCTAGGGCACTCAGAGGAGGAAGCAAACCTGTTGAACTTAAAAGGGAGGTTTGGTTCATTCCGCGCCTTCTAGGAGAGAAAAAGGCATTTCTTCACATTACCCATGGAGCACTTGGTGCTTTCCACTGGAAAACCACACTCTTGAGGGCAACGCCCTCATTTCCTCCCCACGGAGGGTAGGACTGCTGGCGCAACCTACTGGTGGGTCAGGACCCCCCACCCCGGGTGAAGGGCAGGGAGCGACCGACCGGCTCTTAGTTTCCTGACGCCCCCCTCCTTTACCAGCCCCCCTCCCTTCCTCAGAAGCCACCCCCTCGTCCTTCTGCCTCCCGGGGCAAAGGGTGCTCCCCGATAACTTCCTCAGGAGTCCAAAGAGCATCCTCCCCCCTCCTGCTGTCAGCTTGGGAAAGAGCTTCCTCCTGGCTCCCCCCCCCATACACACACACACGGGGGAAGGGCTGCCTCTCCCAGCAGGAGCCCCTGGGCATCGGTCTGAGTTGGGGGGGCTGATATGAGGGGGCCTGGGGTGCTGTGGCTCCTGGTGTGCTGCTGCCTTGCGGGTTCAGGTGAGTGGGGGCTGCCCGGGCTTTGCAAAGGCCTCCCCCCCCCCGCTGGAGCCAGAGGCGGGCAGAGAGGGGAGGCCTCTCCTCCGCCTGCCCCGGGCGTGCACTGGGGAGGGGGAAGGCGGTGGTGTCCTGGGGGGGGGCTACCTGGTGGGCCCCTCTCCACCCAGCTGTTCCCCAGGGGAGGCCACTGCAGCTCAGAAGAACTCAGGGGAGGCCGCTGCGGCTCCAGGGCCTCTCCCAGCGCTGCCAGCCCCCCCGCCCCGCCCCCATGAGGAACCTGGCCCCCTCCCTGCCTGCCCAGCGGCTGGGGGGCCCTTTTCCCAGGAGCAAGTGGGTGGAGGGGGAAGGGGTGAGGGAGTGCTGGGCGGGGGCGGGTGGCACCGTGGTGTGGAAATCTGCAGCTGACAGTTTGGAGGTCTTGGCCTGGCCTCTGCCCTCAGTACTGGAACACCGGATGCCTCGCTTGGTCTTCCCAGACACCTGGCTTGATACATGCAGACACGGGCTCCTTCCGTACGCTAGCGAGGATGAAAGGCTAGATTTGGCGCTTACCTGAAACTCTTATTTGAAATCAGAATAGCAATAAATCTGTTTCTTCAGTTACTGCAATTAACTCCCAGGGACAAGAGGAGCCCCGCCCTTCCAGCCTGACCAGCTGCTGAAC
>NW_015168116.1:18903-23478 GCF_001447785.1 Gekko japonicus
ACAAGTACCTCTGCACCAGAAATCACCTCTACAGCCATTGGAAACACAAGTACCTCTGCCGCGCCAGAAACCAACTCTACAGCCACTGGAAACACAAGTACCTCTGCGCCAGAAATCACCTCTACAGCCATTAGAAACACAAGCACCTCTGCGCCAGAAACCACCTCCAGACCCACTGGAGACCCAAGTACCTCTGCGCCAGAAACCACCTCTACAGCCATTGGAAACACAAGTACCTCTGCCGCGCCAGAAACCAACTCTACAGCCACTGGAAACACAAGTACCTCTGCGCCAGAAATCACCTCTACAGCCATTAGAAACACAAGCACCTCTGCGCCAGAAACCACCTCCAGACCCACTGGAGACCCAAGTACCTCTGCGCCAGAAACCACCTCTACAGCCATTGGAAACACAAGTACTTCTGTGCCAGAAACCACCTCCAGACCCACTGGAGACACAAGTACCTCTGCACCAGAAACCAACTCTCCAGCCACTGGAAACACAAGTACCTCTGCACCAGAAATCACCTCTACAGCCATTGGAAACATAAGAACCTCTGCACCAGAAACTGCCACCACAGTTGCTGGAATCACAACCACATTCACATCAGAAACCACCTCCACAGCCTCTGAAATCACAAGTACATTGACACCAAAAACCACCTCCAGACCCACTGGAGACACAAGTACCTCTGCACCAGAAATCACCTCTACAGCCATTAAAAACACAAGTACCTCCGTGCCAGAAACCACCTCCAGACCCACTGGAGACCCAAGTACCTCTGCACCAGACACCACCTCCACAGCCACTGGATACTCAAGTACCTCTGCACCAGAAACCACCTCCACAGCCACTGGAGACACAAGTACCTCTGCACCAGAAACCACCTCCACAGCCACTATGGACTCAAGTACCACGGCTGCTGGAGCTACAAGTTCCTCGCTTTCAAGCAGCAGCTCAGGTGAGTAGGATGCCTTCCTTGGGCCTCTGGTTTTCAAATGTGTTGCTCCTTCAACAGCCTGACAGGATCTCTGGCTCCAGCCGGCTTAGCTGATGTTGGCAGTGTGGGCTGAGGACTGGGAGAGGAGTTGGTGGGAGAAACGTTTCTGGTAGGAAAGAGCCTCTGGGCCCACCACCGCCCCATGACCCGTTCCTCCGCCTCCCCAGTCGGCAGAACCTTGGCAGCCTTCTCTGTCTGCAGCACAGTCCTGAGGCCACCGACACTCCCACCGTAGTGCAACTGCAGGCAGACCCCACAGCGGTCCCCCCCGCCGCCACTGTCACCTTGCAGGAAACCTCCCCCCCACCCCGCTGTCACCCCAAGTGGGAAACGAAACATCACAAAAGGAACACTGCAGGATGACTGAGGATGCTACCACTGGGCACCCCCCCACACACACACACCACACCCCTACCGTGAAGGCAGGCTGGCTAAACAGCACACACGTGCCCCCCTCAGGTACACCACAGCCGCTGCAGTTGCTGTCCAAGGCCAATGTGGACCCCCCCCAGAATCACCCGCGCCCCCCACCTGGCAGTTTCTTCCCGATGCCCCCAAGGTATGACCTGGGGCCAGGGGGCTTGCCCCCCTCCCTGGCTTCCCCACCTCAGCCCTTGCTGCAGCCGGTCATCAGCCAGGGGGGGGGGGCTCCAGGCGCCTCCAGCCCTGTCTTCTTTGTGACCACCCCCCTCCCCCACAGCACCTGGTGCCTTTTTCTTTTGTCCCTTTCATTTTTGTGCAGATTTTATGAAGCTCTTTGGAGACACCCCAAACTACAGAGAGCGAGAGAGGGAGGGTGTGTGTGTGGGCAGGTGTGTGCGGTGTCCTGTGCGTGGACAAGGCAAAACCTTCTTTTCTTGGCTTTGCAAGAAATGGCTCAGTGACCTTGAACGACTTTTCTAAGGGTGGGGGGGACAGCAGAGCAAAAAGCGCCAAGACATTTAAATGGGGAGGGGGGGTTGCTGCTGCACACCAGATTGGCCATGATCCCCCCCCACACACACACACACCTGTCCTGCCCCTTTGCTTGGCAAGAAAGCCACGTTCTCCGGGGGGGGGGCGCCCGCAAGGGGGCAGGATCCGTCCCCCTCGCACACACCTGCGGCGGGTGGCCCTGCCCAGGTGCTGCTTGCCTCTTCCTGTGGGGAGGGACTGGGCAGCTGCTCGGCACGCTAGTGCTGCTGGGACTTCTCGTGAGTAAGAGCAGAGGTCAGCGGCCGCTCCACTCCTTTGTCTCCCCTGGCCCAGAGCCCAGGCCTGGAGGACACAGCCCGGTGAGCTGACCTGTTCTTCCTCCCCTTTTCTGGGGCTTCCGTTGTTCTCGGGCGGCCCCACGGGAGCAGATAGACGGTGCGGCGCGTGACTCAGAGGAGCCTGGGGGCCCCCTCCAGGTGCCACAGGGCGGCTGCTCTGGGGAGCTCCCCTCTGACCTCTCCCCCACCCGCCCTGCCCTCCCAGCTCCCTGCCAGAACGGCGGCTCCCCCAACGGCACGGGGTGCCTCTGCCCACCTGGCTACTGGGGCCCCCGGTGCGAATCCTTCGACGCCAGAGACTGCCAGAACGGAGGCGTCTGGACCACAGTGGGATGCCACTGCAGCGCTTTCTTCCGGGGGCCCAAGTGCGAGTTTGCTGTGGAAGCCGTCAGGGTGGAAGCCGGTAAGGAGAAAGGGGCTCCGCGCGTGTTCCAAGCCGCTGCTTGAAGAGGCAGCGTGAGACAGTGGTTAGGGCACTGGCAGGGGATCGGGGAGACACCCGCCTACGCAGCTCCTCACTCAGCCCAGGGAGTGACCTCGGGCCGGTCTGCCTCGCAGGGATGTTGTGGGGGGGCATGTACACTGTTCTGAGTTCCTTGGAGTTCCTTGGAGACTGGACAGGTAAAAGAAAGGCCCTGCCAGACGCACAGGGGAGGGACGGTGGGGGGGGGGGGACCGCCAAACGAGCAGTTAGGCCAGTCAAGGGTTGGCCGGATCCTCCAAGGGGAACGGAACCGTTTTGTGCTGGGGGGAAGGGGGCCCAATCCAGCGCAGATGCCGTCTGCAGGGCGCTTGTGAGGGTTTCAGGCAGCAGTTCCAGGGCAAAAAGCCAGGGGGGCTGCATTTCTCCAATGTCCCCCCCTCCCCCACACGCAGTGGTGACGGCGACGCTGGAGGTGAAGGTCCAGGTGGTCAACCGAGACTTCCAGCCAGGCTTTGAGGACCCCACCACGGCCGCCTATCAGCAGTTTGCCCGGGAGTGCAAAGAGCAGGTGGGAGCAGGGCGGGGGGGGGCAAGGAGAAGGGGGACCGAGGCTGTGTGCGCCTGTGGTGGCGGTCATTTTGCATCCCCCTTGAAGCCAAAACTGTCCTGAGAACTGTGAAGGAGGAGTCCTTGATGAAGGAGTTGGGGGGGGGGGAAGAGATGAAATAGAGGGCTGAGAGGTGGCTCCCACGCCCTCCAGCCCCAAGAAGACCGGGGGGGGGGCAAGGCTTCCTGGGAGGGGGGGCTCCACTTTGGAGGACAGGGCACTGCAGGCTTCTGGCCTTGAGCTCCAGGTGGTTGTCGTGGGCTCTCATGCACAAAGCTTCTGCAGAGATACACTCTTTGATGCCGGGGCGGGGGGGACGACTGCCCTTTGGTTCTCCGGCCGCGGACAAAGGTGGCTCCCCCCCCTGCTTTCCTAGCTGGGCACCGATGAGCCCCGGGGGAGTTCCTGCCCACTGCCGGGGCGTCACCTCCAGCTGTGGGCAGAGCACAGCTGGTTCTTTGCGCTCCCTGGGCACTGCCAGCCCCTCCGAGGGAACTGCTGGCCACCTTTCTCTGCTGCTGCCGCCACCCACCGAGAAGCCTCCAGCGCACCCCGTTCTCTGGCCCCGCTGTGTGTGGCCCTTTCCAGCCAGGCCTGAGCCGTGGACCCCTTCAGCCAGCAGTGCGGCCAGTGTGTGCTTGTGGGGGCCAGCCGGGGCGTGGAGGAGGGCTGTGGCCGGGGGGAGGGTGGCCAGGAGCCCCCCCCCATGCAGGAGAGGAGGAGAAGCCGGGGCTGGCAGTCCCTTGGAGCCTCGGGAAGCGGGGGGGGGGCATTCTCCAAGCCCCCTCCCCCACAGCAGCAGCAGCAGCAGCAGGAGCTACTGAGCCAGGGGCCCCTCTCCCCCAAGGCCACAGAGGGGGCGGCTGGCAACAGAGCCCCAGCGGGGCTGGGAGGGTGCCAGGGAGGGGAGGGGAGGGGAGGGGGCGGCCTTCCAGCCCAGCCTCTTGCCTTCCAGATCAGCCTCGTGTACGGACCCCTTCCTGGCTTCAAGGACGTGGCGGTCGTGGACCTGAGGTGAGTCTGACTCCGGGGTTGGCCCGCAGCAGTCTGGCAGGGGACCAATGACGGCGGGGAGGGGGTGGTGGTGTCGTCGCCCGCTCAGCCCTCGGGGTTTTGTCCCCCCAGGCCTGGCAGCGTGGTGGTGGCCCACCGGGTCTTCCTCGACCTCCCGGCCAGCGCCGATCTCAACGCCACCTTTGAGAAGCTGCCCCAAGAGCTGGGGGAGCAGATCCAGGCGGCTGCTCAGGACCAGATCCTCTGCAGGAGGGGGGCTTGTGAGTGGGGGGGGAGG
>NW_015168116.1:24584-25252 GCF_001447785.1 Gekko japonicus
GTGGTTTCATTGTTCATTCAGGCTGTTGTTGCAACTGGAAGTTCAAGGTCCAGGGATGGGTTTGTGTGGAATTGAGGTTTGTGAAGGGGAAAATGGCCACAGAGCATTTGTAGCATCGGGATGGGTCTCCTTGGGAAGCTGCACTCTTTGTGCAATTAAGGTGTCTTTTCTGAGTTCATCTGGGCTGGCAGGACTCCTTAATAACATGGACCTTGCTGCTGCCTCTATTATCCTTTTCCAAATTATCTCTGGTGTCCTATGGCTTTGGGTGTGTCATTTCTCCCTCAGAAGCTGCAGATAATATGCACATCTGAAGTGAATTCCATAGCGTTCTGTGGCATCTGCACCTACCATTGAAAAAGAGCCCACGGAGATCTGGCATTTCCAATGTGCAATGTCTAAAGGAACCCTCTTCTTTGGCCCACTGGAGGTTGTTTCTCCATGCAGGCTTTTTTAGTAGTGTGTGTGCGTGTACACACCCAATGTGAGGCATCAAAAGTTGCTAAACTAATGGCAAGGTGAACCTCTGAGCTGGATTGCTGCCCACTGTGAGAGCAAGTGGTTGTGTTGTGTTCCACTATAATCTACCTCTTGGCAGGCTCGATCATACTGGGCCCCCTGAGCAAAACATGGGCCCCCTGAGTAAAAAGTTGTTAGCTACGGGCCTG
>NW_015168116.1:25302-25771 GCF_001447785.1 Gekko japonicus
GGGGAAGGGGGGGGCCTCAGTGGAGTCTGAAGAAGAAGCAGACCCCCCCCCCTCGGGGGACCTGCGCTTCGTCGGCTGGAGCTCAGCTGTCGTCTCCCCAGTCCCCCCCACCCTGGAGGTCGGCCGCTCCATGCGAGACCCTTTCTTGCAACCCGAAAGTAGACCGGTGCAGGCGGCGGAGTCCTCCGGCTGTGTTTGGGAAAGGGCTCTCTCGCTCTCTCTCCCTCAAGAGGAAGCCGGGCCCGGGGGCTGGAGGGTCTCAAGCTCGGGAGAGCCCGCCTCCGACCCGCCCGCTGCCCGGGAAGCCTCGGGCCAGTCTCCCGCCCTCCCTCGCAGGGTTGTGGTGGGGAGGGGGAAAGCGGCCGTGGGCAACTCCGGAGTCCACCGAGGGAGGGAGGGAGGGAGGGAGGGAGGGCGGCAGTGGTCTGGCGCGGCGAAAAGGGCGCTGCGGGACAGTCCCTCGCCCGCC
>NW_015168116.1:26482-33180 GCF_001447785.1 Gekko japonicus
GGGGGAGAGACACGGCGCGGCTGTCGGCGGAGGAGTCGCTGCCGTCCAGCAGGCAAGGCGGGCGTGGGCCTGAAAGAGCCCGGCCGCCCTTTTCCGGGGCTGCCCTTAGAGACGGCGGCGGCGGCGGCAGCAGCAGGTTGGGGGCCGAGGAGGAGGAAGAGGGCCGAGGATCCGAGCAGGCTCTCTGGCGTCTCTCAGCCCAAGTCCGCCCGGGTCCTCTCAGAATCTGGCTCGCGGCGGGGGAGCTTTCCGAGCGGAGCGCGGCCCGGGCTGAGCCAGCTAAGCGAGGAGGACGCCTGCCCGCGGTCCGCCACCCCTCCCCTCCCCTCCCCTCCCCGGGCTGGGGAGGCTCCTCCGCCAGGCAGGGCTCTCCTTTGGCCCGGATCCCCCCCTCCCCTCCCCTCCGCCCAGGGGGCCTCTGCGTTTTTTGCCCAGAGATGCAAGGGCGGGGGGGGGGAGGAGCAGAAACATCTGGGGAAATCATTCCCCTGCAGTTTCCCCAAGGACTTTCCCCCAGTTCTTCCGAGGGAGAAACTGGCATTTGGGGGGAGTACTGAAAAAAGGTCCTATGAAATATTGCCCTTTTCAAAAGAATGCTTCTAAAGACCAGGCGGGCCTGCTGGAGGCCTGCAGCGCTCTTCAGTCCAAGCTGCCTTCCTGCACCTGGAGGGGCCCCTCCTCTGCAGGAGGGCGGCAGGCTGGCTTTCGAGCACGTCCCTTGTGGGGGAGACCTCTTCACCTCGCCCTCAAACCCCTGCCTGACACACCTACCCACAGGACGGGCATCCAGTGGCTTCTTGTTGCCCTGCCTTGCTGGAGGGAAAACAGGACCCAGGAGGAGGTGGGGCAGAAACTGCACCAAAGCCTCAGAGAAAAACTCTCAAAGTATCACTGAGAACAGAGCTCTCCCTAGTCAGAGAGCAGAAACCGAGGTCAATGCGCTCAAGTGGCACAGGGGGTGCGCCCGCTGGCTGTTTTCTCTCAAGTACTCGGGACATCTGCAATTTTGCTTGTACGAAACTAAGGCGTGTGTGACTTTTACATTCCACAAATACACTTCCCACAATTGGAAAAGATGCCTTTTCACATTTATCCCCTATTCTGACATATTTGTTGTTTTGCTGTCCTGTCCCCCCATAATTAAATCAAAACAACTGTTGACCTTATAACCTTCGCTTGTCGTTTAGTTTTGATTTTGCATATTAAAATACCTGCATCACGTTACATGATACTTTTGCTGTTCAGCCTGTCTATGAGTTTGAACTCTACCTTCCATTCCGGATGTATCTGAGGAAGTGGGCTGCCTTGCACAGGAGAGCTCGTACCTTGAACACACCTCGGGTGGTCTTAGAGGTTTATTTGCTGTTCAGCGTCTGTCTATGAGTTTGAACTCTACCACCTTCCTACTGCCTCAGACCAACACAGCTGACCACCTGGAACTATTCAACAAATATGTCAAATATTGCACACTACATTATAAATGACCCATTGCTAAAGCAGTAAAATTAGTTTGGGGCTGATAGGAGAGTAGATACTGTATAGATTTCAATTTTTCCTAAAATGTAAGCCCCCCCCCCCCCAAAAAAGGTAAGTTAAAAACCCTTGGCCGTGGCTTCAAAATTTCCAGAAATTCTGCCTCTCTACTTCTGTTTGGGCTTGATTTCCATGGACCACATAGGATCCACAGAGCTAAAAGCTAAGTCCTGGGTGGGTCCACCAGGCCTCTCTGGTCCCTCCCACCCCCCCCCCCCCCCGAGCTTATGCTGCCAAGTTCCAGGCGATTCAATGATTAAAAACAAAACAAAACACCACGACACGTCACAGTCAAAAGGTCGGTTCCTTTAAGCTTATTTACTGGTATTCGAATGCTTGGATTTTCTATTTCCCAGATTTTTTTTAAAAAAAAATCAAAACAAAACTCAGTTTTTTTTTTAATGACCAATATTTTGTTCCAAAAACATACAACCTTATCAGCTAATTAATGAGCGCTATTTTACAAACATACATACATCTGGATAATTAGAACAATAAACTCTTCTTTTTTTTCTTAGCGTCTCAGGAATGCGCTTCCCCCGCCCCCCCGCCCCCGGCTGAAATGGCTGCCAGAGCCTCCTCCCTCTCCGAGGCCCTCTCCAGCGGCTTCCTGACCTGCACCATCTGCCTGGAGCACCTTTGCCAGCCCAAGATCCTCCCCTGCCTCCACACGTTCTGTCGCGACTGCCTGCAGCAGCTGGCCAGCGGGCGGGAGGAGCTGCAGTGCCCCGAGTGCCGCGAGCGGGTGCCCCTTCCGGCCGGCGTCGAGGGCCTCAAGACCAACTTCTTCATCAACGGCCTCCTGGACCTCATCCGCCCGGCAGGGAGAGTGGATGCCCCGTGCAGCCTTTGCCCGCTGCTCGGCCAGGATACCAGCCGCTGTGCCGTGTCGCGATGCTTGGACTGTGCCGACAACTTGTGCCAGACTTGCGCCAGCGGGCACCGCTGCTCCCGGCTCACCCACGCCCACTGCATCGTCGACATGGAGGGCTACCTGTCTGGGGAGCACGACGAGGAGGTCCGCAAGCGGCAGGCCTCTTGCTGCCAGGAGCACAGCGGGGAAGCCCTGCGCTTCTTCTGCACCCCCTGCGCCACCGCCCTGTGCCGGGAGTGCCGCCTGGGGCCCCACCTGGAGCACCCCTGCCTGCCCCTGTCGGAGGCCGCCGAGGCCCGCTGCCCCATCATCGTGGGCCTCCTGGCGGGGGTGGAGGAGAAGGTGGGCCTCATCGCCCAGGCCCGGGCCCGGCTGGAGGAGCAGGTGGAGCAGCTGCAGGCCCACGCGGGCGGCGTCCGAGGCGCCATGGAGCGCACGTGCAGCCAGGCGGTGCAGCAGCTGCTGGCCCTGCAGGAGGAGGTCCTGGCCCAGCTCTCGGGCTTCGTGGAGGAGAGGAAGAAGGCCGCCGAGGTGCTCCGGTCGGAGCTGGAGTTCCAAGAGCAGGTGGCCTCCAGCACGGCGGCTTTTGCCCGGAAGGTGCTGAGCCTGGGCCGGGCCGTTGAGATCGTCTCCTTGGAGCAGATGATCTCCGAGAGGCTGAGGCAGCTGCAGAGCTTCTCGTGGGAGCCCCTCGCCTTCCGGCTGCCCCATCTCGCAGAGCACCCGAACCTTCAGAGCCTCCACGGCTTGTTCCACCTGGAATTCAGGGAGGAGCCCCCCCCAGGGGGCCCGGAGAGCGCCAACGGGAGCACCCCCAAAGGAGCAAAGAAGAAGAGGAGGAAGTCGCAGCAGCTGCTGCTGCTGCTGCCCACCGCCCACCACGAAGCGGGGAGGGCACCCGGCCAACAGAAGCCGAGCCCCCCCGTGGAACCCCCCAGCCTGCCTCCTGCACGGCCAGAAGCCCCCCCACTCACCCCCAAGGCCGTCTTCTCGAGCAGCTTCTGGGTGAAGGTCCCCAGCGACAAGAAGCGCCCGCAGGTGACCGGCATCTGTCCCCTTGGTTCCGGGGAGCTCCTCGTGGCCGACATGCAGAACAGGAAGCTGAAGAGGTTCTCACTGCAGGGGGAATTCAAAGGCCTCGTCTCTGTGCCGAGCGACGTGGCCCCCTTCAGCGTGGCCGCCGTGGGTGGCAGAGTGGCTTTCTCTGCTGGCTCTCGGCTCTTCCTCTTGAGTGGCGAGGGTGGCCTCCTGTGGCAAAAGGCCCTTCAGCTGGGCCAGGCCAGCCATGCCGTGACCGCAGTCGGGGGCAATCGTGTGGTGGTGAGCGTGGCGGGGCACCTGGAGCTGTATGACGTGGAGGGGCGGCTGGTGGAGAAGGTGGTGCCCGGAGGCAGCGAGGAGCGCAGCCTGGTCTTCCTGGCCAGCCGCAAGGGGGGCTTTGTGGCCTCCGACTGGTACCGGCGCAGCCTGCTGGTGTTTGGCAGCCAGGGGCAGTTGGTGGCTGAGCGCCGAGAGGAAGAGCTGGATGGGTGCCAGCCAGGGGCCGTCTGTGTGGACGCCACGGGGATCATCTACGTGGTGCTGCGTGAGCAGAACCGGGTCCTGGCCTTCTCCCAGGCTGGCAAGCCGCTGGGCCCCTTCCTGACCGCCGAGGATAGCATCGACCGGCCCCGGGTGGCCACCGTGACGGGGGACGGACGCTTTGCAGTGGCTCTGAGCAACGGGACCATCCACACCTTCAAGATCAGATATCAAAGCAAGTGAAGGCCTGGCCACCGGGCGTTGGGCGGGGGGAGAAGGTTCCTGGTGGGGGCCAGGGAATCTGTGGGCACGCCTGAAAGACAGAGCTTGGCCGGAGGGGAGGGGTCTGGCAGAGGCCCTTCTTCCAATGGGGAAGGGACCTGTTCCCTGAGAGGTCCACAGGGCAAAGGTCAACTGTTTCAGACTGTTGAACTGCCCTGGCTTCCCGCTTCGGGAACGCAACGGCTGTCCAAGCTGGAGGTCTTCCTTTCTGGGGTCTCTACAGACCCTGCAGGTTGTTGTGGGGTTTTTTTGGCGGGAGGGGGGAGGCTTCTGTGGCAAGGAGCCCAGAGAACTGAGGCCGCTTCCAAATGCTGGGAGAGAACAAGCGGGGGGGGGGGGGTGTGGAGCTAGGAGTGCATCCGGGAAGAAGAGAGTGCGGCTGTTTTATGCACCAGGGTCACTGGCGACAAAGAGCGTCTTTGCTGGAGCGAGGAGCACACCGGCTTCTGGCTTGCACAGAAGTCTTTGTCAGACAGTTGGGGGATTTGGAGGAGGCCGGCCTCTCTCCGGAAGCCAAGTGTCTTGAGGGCTGAGTCTGCCAGGTTAGCACACGACTCTCTTCATTCAGCGTATCTGCCAGCAGCATTTTATATTCAGGGGTTATTTGGAGCCATCTGTGCCTTGCTCAAAGTAGCAGGCTGTACCTGGAGACCAGCAAGATGTGAAACAGGCACTGTATTTAACCTCTAGCACAGACCTGACTAGGACTTAACACCACGCCCTCCTGGAGCATTTCCCTTCCCATATTTTGAGGGTGTTTGGGGTTGTTGTTGGTTTGGTAACATCCAGCTGGAAGAAGAGCTCTGGACCACTCGGAAGCTCACACCGCTGCTGGGTTGGTCCTAATAAAAGGTAATACACGTGGGGCTGTGTTCAGAACAAAGAGGAGACATCCCAAATGTAAAATCCCATAAGCTCAGCTAGCTGTTGAATGTGTGTGAAGTTTTCTTTTCAGTTTGCGCAGAGGGAGCGGGACTGCAGGGGTGTGAATCATGGCTGCCGGAGGCCGGGCAGGGGCACCACCCCCTATAGATGGGGGTGGTGGCAGGGGGCCACCCAAGGCTCTGCATAATAAGCTCCCCCTCCCTCCCTTGAGGGTAACTCTTGCAGGGGCTGTTCCCCATCGTGGCCACCAGGTGGCACAGCAAAGCACCTGCCGGTCGACGGTTTGGGTCTCTGTCCGCCCAGGGCCTGGTTTCATTCATAGGTTGGGCCTGGGATTTGCCCAGAGTACTTTGTGGCATTTAAAATGCTGGAGGTCACAAACTCAGCCCAGCTTTCTGAAATGTGAATGAGCATGCCTGCGGTTCCTTTGTGTCCCCGCCCCAAGTGACCACTGCCGGCCGCCCAGCCGAAGGCAGCCTGACTGGGTGTGGAGCCGGGCTCTGGCCTCTGGGGAAACAGGGATCTGCAGGGGGCCGAGACGCTCAGCACTTGGGGCACCCTCCTCCGCACGGTGGCTGAGGAGGCGCATGAGGCGAGGCGAGGCTCCGAAGAGACTGGCAGGGCCTTTCGTGCCCAAAGGGCCCGTTCCTCCCTGAGAACACAGCCAAACTGGCCACGTCCACTGCTGTTAGGAGGAAATGTGGGTGTGTGCATGTCAAGGGGGCTCTGTGGGTACAGAATCAGGCTGCATTTTGTCACATGATGCCCAAAGTTGTGAAGCTGTTGCCATTTGGGAAAAACCTCACGTCCAGGCACTCCTTAAAGACCAGCCACCTCTCGCAGGGCAGCCGCTTTTGTGACTCTGCAGCGCCCAGCTCTGTGTTCCACCTGCCTCTGCCTCTCTCGCCTCCAAGCGCCAATCGAGCTGCCCTCTGTGTTGGGCAAGGCACTGCTGCGTCCTCCTCGCTCCTGGGGGCCCTCCGCTGCAACACCCCTCCCACCTGCAGACGGAGGGGGCTTTGGCCCCCGGTTGTCTCTACGGTGCTCTAGGACTTGGATTCTGCTCCGCCTGCTGCTATTGTGCAGTGGCCGCCGACTGGGGGTGGGGGCGGGTTGCCCAGGCACACGCAGGTATGTCTGGAGGAAGAGCCAACGGCGCAGGTGTGGGCCGGTGCCCCCGGCCTCTCTGGTGCCACTTCTGGCCGATGAGGTGAGAGGAGCCACCAACGTGTGCCTTATTTTCATAACTTTGCAATAGTTCTCTCTTGGGCAGCAATAATACAGGGCAGCAATTGTTTTTTAAAAGACAATAAAAATGTCCACTTGCATCAGTCTGCTTCCTCTTTAAAAACCTCTTTGCCAACAGGAACGCTGAACCAATCTCCCTGGAAACAGGCTTCCTGTCCTCCTGTTGCTTCTAACAGATAAAGTTTTGATGCAATAACAGTCTAGAGCAACGGGTGCCTTTGCAAGTGGCTCCCAGGAAGTGCCATCGATTCAGAAGTGAGTCCCATGCCGAAAAAGGGTGGGGACCATTCGACCAAAGCGGGGGGAGGGGGCACGGGGGCGCATCCATTCCCGATGACCCTCTGCTTGTACCCTG
>NW_015168116.1:33277-39019 GCF_001447785.1 Gekko japonicus
CCTGAGATCCTTGGCTGAGATGCCGGGGATCAGACCCAGGGCCGCCTGCAGCACAAGAGGGTGCTTGACCAGTGAGCCGCACAGCCCCTCGCACAGGTCGCACGCATGGGCCGGTGGGGGGGGGAGGCTCCCCTCATGCCTGGCGTGGGGCTGCCTGTGCTGTGCGGGGATTTGGGTCCCTTGCAGGCCTTCCCATTGACCTCTCGACAACAGCAAATCCTCCTGAAACCAGACTCCCGCCTTGTGTGACGCGCAAGTACGCACAGTCAGCCAACTGCAAGTTATGCAACCCGGTTGCATAACCTGGAATTCCTCCATAACCAACCGAGTGCCGCCCAGCCTGCATTTGTGGGGTTTCCGGGTGTGGCCCTCACCGCCTGGTGACCTTTGGAGGACTCCCGGAGTTTCGAGGGCTTTGCTGCAGGGCGAACGCCCCGATTGCCCTCCGTGGGTGTCCTTTCCCCTTCTGGGACTCCGGCCTTCCCCCAGCCCTGCTGCTGCCCGGCCTCTGTGCCTGGGGGGAGGAGGAGCCTGGGAGGGTGGCTTCTTCGCACACGCACAGCCCAGCCGCCGCCGCCGCTGCTGGCCTCTGGCTGGCCCAGGGGCAGCTGTGGATCTGTGCCCGCTCATCCCCACATGCTCGTCACCCCTGTCGCAGGCATCGAGGGGCAAAGGCGCACATGTGCATGGCTCTCAGCGGCACCCTTGAGTTGGAGACTGAGCGGTGGCACCCCCAAGGGGTGGCCGCTCCTGTGAACTCCGCAAAAGGCAAGGGGGTTCTGCTGAGTCCCGGCAGTGGGCTGAGGCGGCACCCCTCAGGAGGGTGGGCAGGGAAAGGGGGGCCCCAGGTGAGGAACGGGAGCGGAGGGACCCTTGGGAGCACCCACGGCAGGCAGCCCCCCCTCTCGACCCAAGCCTGTCCCAAGAGGGAGCCCACACACACCCAGCTCGCGCTCTCTCTCCACGCTGGGAAGACTGGCAGAGAAGATGCTTGCCGTATATCGTGGTCAACAAGCACGACAACACCGTAAACACATTCCTTCACATCATAAGAAAATCCTGGTGTGAAAATACATCCTCAACGTCGCAGTAGTACAAAAGCTCTACTGCTCATAAAGTGCTTTACAAAAAATCAGGAGAGAGAATATATTTAGAAAGGACGCTGATCTCGGTATTGAGGCTCAGATATGCTGCTAATCTTCCGATGGATCCCAGGTGTCTCAGAGCTTTTGTACTACTCTAACATTTCCTGAGGAGGATGCAATTTTGAAACAATGTTATATAATCCGGAGACGATGATGTTGAGGATGTATTTTCACACCAGGATTTTCATATGATGTGAAGGAATGTGTTTATGGGGTTTTCGTGCTTGTTGACCATGATATACAGAAAGCATCTTCTCTGCAAGTCTCGTTGACGGCCTGATCTGTGGGTCAGAGTCTCACGACTGGTTTCTCAGCAAGCCCATATGAGCCAGAGGTGAGGTTGCAGAAGTCCATCCATGCTGACTTCTCCCCAAGGCTGAGACGGCAAAGGGGCCATTTGTAGGGGTGGGACTGTGTGGTCCAGTACTGTGGCTTGACAAGAGAGGCAAGACTGGACACAACGTTCACGTCCACAGTTAGGAACCAGGCTTTCTCCCAGAGAAGCTGCTTAGAGCCAATTTAGTGTGGTGGTTAAGTGCGCCGACTCTGATCTGGGAGAACCAGGTTTGATTTCCCCCCCTCCTCCACTTGCACCTGGCTGGATGACCTTGGGCAAGCCGTAGTTCTGGCAGAGCTGTCCTTGAAAAAGAGCAGTCTCTGTCAGAGCTCTCTCAGCCCCACCCACCTCACAGGGTGTCTGCTGTGGGGAGGGGAAGGGAAAGGAGTTTGGAAGACGCTCTGAGACTCCGAGAGAAGGGCCATGGGGTATAAATCCAGTCTCCCCTTCTCTTCTCCTCCTCTCCACTCCTTGGTGTCCTTCATGAGCGACAGTCAGGACCTGAGCCCCACAGACCAGGAAGCAGAACAATCCTGGCTACTTGTAGGGACAGGTTTGTGTGGGTGGCTGTCAGTTCCTGTTGGATGCCAAAAAGAAAAGAAAAAAAGAAGGTGGCTTGTAAGCGGGCTAGGTGATCAGGGGTGAACTTGTCAGACACTTGGAGACCAGCATGCCGCCACCCACTCTGGGTGCCTGTAAGTGCAAGCTGCAGCCGGGGATCCGTGTCTGCGGGTTCTGCCATCTGTGGTGTCCCGGCTTTGCAAATGGCGCACGAGACGTAAGGAAGACATACACGATCTTTTGCAAGTCTGGCAGCTGTAGGAATAAGGGAGGTCTTGGCAAATAATCCGCAGGATGAGACATCCGTGTGTGGAATCACGGCCTTGGAGTCCCCGCATCCCGCGCGCCATCCGGACGGGTGGCTGGAAGGAAGGCCGTGGCGAAGAGAGGGGGCAGCAGCTGGTGATCCGTTCGGATCTTGAAGGGGGTGTCCAAAGTATGCAAACAGCCCCTCCCCCCTCCCCCCCCCACGAGACAGCCAAATCCTGCCTTTCTGTGTGCAGAGAGCGACACTCGGCTGCTGAGAGAGCTTTACAGTCTTTGGTTATGGGGGAACTCTCAGCCCTCCGAATCTGCTTGTGCCAGCGTAGCTCCGAGCCCCTCCGGGGAGCAAAGGGCGCCAGGGTTGGGGGTAACCAGAGAGAGGGATGTCTGGAGGCGAGAGCAGGCCGGCCCAGGGTTGGCTGTCCTGCTGGTGAGTTCTCTTGAGGAACAAGCAACAGCTGTGAGGCGGGCATGAAATGCCAACAGTGTGTCGACAAGGCCGAGCAACCTTCTGGGCTCACAGGAGGCATGTGGCTGGCAATTTCTTTGGATCAGGAGAAATACCGTTGGCAGAGAAAACGTATCTGGGGGAAAATCTAATGTGCACCACAACACTATACCCGCACGTCTCAGATTTAATGCGAGATGCCACTGTTGTAGCCAATCCACAGAGCAGCTTCAGGTCTGTCACTGTGTTCCTGCCGAGGGGTCCCAAGCGCACATCGCTGAAGGAGAGCGACCCGGCGAGTCCAGCCATTGTTGCTCCCGCTGTTCCAAAGGTAGCGTGAGCTCCCCCTGTCGAGGCGGCTCGTGTCTCTGCCAGCTTGCAGGCATGAGCGATATCTAAGGTCTGTCTGTGGGAGTGTCAGGCCTGGAGGATCCCTCAATATTTGCAGTCTGGGGTGAGAATGGAGGCTTCCCGGGCAGCATTTGCGCTCACACGTTTTCCGTCTGCATTGCTGAACTCACCGGATGCAGCTACATGCCTCAGACTCATCCGTGCACCCTCCATGGTTCTCTTTGGCCTAGGACAATGTATGCATCCTCAGAACCATTGGGGAAATGCTCTGTTAGCGCCTCGTGGGCTTTGCTGCAATGGCCACTCCCTGCCGCTGGCAAAAGTGTCCTACCCCTGCTCCCCAGCCCGGGGCAGGAGGAGAGAGCCCACTTTCAGGCAGCACAGCCCGGAAACGGCTTCCGGCCACTGGGGAGCCTCTCGCTCCATCAAGGGCCTCCCAAGAAGCGCGGCCACAGCGATCTGTGCCTCATTTGGAAGAAGAGAATGCGGGCAGGGCCTCTTCTCCGCGATTGGGGTCCCCGCGCCCGCCCTGACTTGCTTGAGAAGAGGCGGCAGCCAGTTTGCCTCAGTCCATGGAGGGCTCAGTGTGAGTCCTTCCTGCAGCCCTCCAGGAGCACGCAGGGCCACTTTCTTTGGCAGGAACCAAGAAGAGAACACCACAAGGACTGGAGATTCCGGTCCCCTGGAACCAACACGGGACATGAAGCCGACTGCTGGACATGACGGCAAACACCGCGGCAACGGAAGGGGCTCTGCGGGACACCGCGTGGGGAGGACCAGGCTCTGCTTCCCCCCGCCCCAAGCCCAACACCCTGCCTCTGGACCTGATCCGGCGGGGCCCCTCCCCTGTGCCGTGGCCTTGGCCCCTCTCCCGAGTCCCCCGGGGAGCCCCCTTGTGGGCTTGGGGCTGAAGAGGAGGGGGGGTGCTTCAGGCCCGCCACTTGCCCCCCCCCCGGCTCCTATCCACGTGTGCCGACGCTCCGCCATCCCCACCGCACGACAGTCGGGCAAATATTTACTGGCGGTGGCGGGAGGCTGGGGTGGGTCAAATGAGTCAGCAGCTGGAGGGCGTGGGAAGCCAGGTGTGCACCACAGACCTAGACAGCAGCTGGGGGGGGCCCGCTTCCTCGCATGCCTCAAAAGCAGGAGTCCAGAGTCAGGACATCTGCATTTCCATTTCTGGGGGCTCGGCCTGAAGCTCATTATTCTTCATCTCTCTTTACAAACGTGCTGGGCACTTGGTGCTGAGGGGAAGACACTCTGTACATGCTCAGTAGTCTGATGCCTCTCAAAGCTGCCCCGGTAAGAGCAACCCCCTCCTTGCCCACCCCACCCTGCTGCAAAAAAACCCCCAAGGGCACCCCTCCTTCCTTCCCGCCCTCCCTCCCTCCCCGTGAGCCATTCTTGAGTCAGGGCTGTTCCACCTGCCGCTGCCCCCCCCCCGGTCGTCTGGCATCCGCCCCCTGTAACGGCCAGCTTGGATCCGTGCGTGGCCATGTGGGGGCCAGGGGGTGGGGCTTGTCTTCTGCGGGGAGAGGTGCCGGCCCCGGGCCTTCCTGGACTCAGAAGTGGCGCCCCCTAAAGCCAGATGTTCTTCCTCAATGGCAAAGCAACTCTGCACACACCCAGAAGCCATGCCACGCTGCCACTGCTTCCCCTGTCCCCCTCGGGCTGGCAATTTCTATGTGGGTAGAAAGGAAACAAACAACCGTGATGTATTGTGCCAAAAAAAAGTCTTCGCAGACTTGAAAGGTATCCAGTGTACTTGAAGCAATCCCACCAGACGGCAGCAAGAAAGGCTCCAAAAGATAACACATGGGAACCATCCACGGGTGCTGATGGAGCTTGGATTGCTTCCAGTGAACAGGATGCTGGGAAAAGAACTTTCCGTGAAGACCTTTCTTGGCACGACACGCGTCACGGCTGCCTCTGCCTCCTCTCTGCCCCCACCCCGTGGTCTCTCTCCTTGGTCGGCAGCCTCCAGGTGGGGCCCCGGGGAGGCCCGCGGGGTCATGGCCGATCTCCAGGGGACATGGAGGGCAGGTCTGCTGGAGAAAGCGGCTGCTCTGCGGGGTGGGCCGGATGGCGCTCTGTACCACTGAGGCCCCTTTCCCCTCCCCCCAAACCCCAACATCCCCAAACTCTACCTCCCCCTCCCCCCCTGGATCTCCCAGAATTTCCCGGGCGGAACGACGCACCCCCCCCCCCCGGGCAGGAACCTGACCAGTCGAAGGTAGGCTGCCTCTGGGCATGGAGGTTCTCTTTGTGCCTCCTGGCCAAGAGGAGCAGTGGCAGGGCTTCTCAAGCAGGACTGGGGGGACCCAGTAACCCCTCCCCACTCCCTGCTGTTTCCCGAGGGAGGTCTCGCACCCCATCACCAAGGGGGTGACAGACAGGGGCTTTCTGAGGGCCTTGTGGGAGGGGGGATTTCGTGATGCAGGGAGGGCAGGAGCAAAGGGGAATGCCGCTGGTGCCCGAGGAGGAGGAGGAGAGTCCCGCGTTGTGATCTGAGCCACGGTGGGAGAGCCAGACACACACCCCCCCCCGGGGAGGAGGTCTAGTCACAGTTGTTGTTCAGTCGCACAGTCGAGTCCGACTCTTCGCGACCCCATGGACCAGATCACGCCAGGCCTTCC
>NW_015168116.1:39240-39519 GCF_001447785.1 Gekko japonicus
GCTGATGCTGTCGTTGTCCGCCCGGCTCTGTATTTGCATCTCTCCTCACCTGCTTCGCCCTCCACCGACTGTGTGCGCGTGGCTTCCGAGAGGGTGCTTGCCTTGCCCTGCGAGTCCCATGGAGGAGGGGGCCAGGCCTAGAAATAAAGAGAGGCCAGAAGGTCCCCCCAGGGAGGGGGTTGCAGCCTGGGAACGCTGCCTCCCTGCCTGGGCCTGGTGACCAGCCGGCACGGAATGCTCTGGTCCCGCTCCTCCGGACGGACCCCTTCTGGTTCTTTC
>NW_015168116.1:39559-39879 GCF_001447785.1 Gekko japonicus
CTCTCGAGGGGCTGGGGGTGTGTGTTCGGAAGCCCCAGGCTCCCCCCCTCCCGCGCTCCGTTCCCCAGTGGAGTCCTGCTGCTTGGGATATTTGTGGCCTGAGTGTCCCTGGCTGGGGAAAGGAGACGGAATGGGCTGTTTTGGGCTCCCGGGGGCCTGGCCCTGGGCCCAGACAGGAATAGCTGTGGTTCCTTCCCACTTCCGCTCACACAAGGACGGGGATGCAAAACTCCACTGGGAGAAAGAAGGGACAGGCCTGCTTCTTGGCTGGCTCAGGAGAGGCTGCTCTGTACGCGCAAGCAACCCCCCCCCCTTGGGCA
>NW_015168116.1:40130-40570 GCF_001447785.1 Gekko japonicus
GGGGGGGGTGAACAGGACACACACACACACACACAGGCAGGGGGAGGGGAGGTGGCGCGGCAGAACCGGACCACGTCCGATCTTGGAAGCTGCGCTGGTTGGCTCCTTGGGAGGGAGACCCCGTCAAATCACCTCCACTTCTCACTCCCCTAGAGAGAAAGCCCCTGGCTGGGGGGGGGGAGCGCTGTTGAGTCGGCTGAAGTTGCCGGGAAAGAGGCTCAGACCAGACAAAAGGAAATCCTGCTTTACTCAGCACGCGGGATTCTCTCTCTGCCAGGGGACAGATAGCCTTAAAAGGTGGGGGTCAGACAGACCGGCCGCTCAGCAGCTCCTCGCCGCCACGGTGACGAGAACGGGAACTTCCATGTTCAGAGCCGGCCGGGAAGCAACCCCAGCGGGAGGCCGTGGCCTCTCTGCCCTGCTCCTGGAAGGAAGGAAGG
>NW_015168116.1:41075-43928 GCF_001447785.1 Gekko japonicus
GGGAGGGCACTTAGTAATGACTCTGCTTAATTCCTGGCTCCCGGGCCTAGCAGAAAGCAGCAGCAGCACCGGAAGCCGGAAGGTTCTCAGTCCAAAGCCTCCGTATGACCCCTCTGGAAGGCCGGAGCCACTGCTGGGCAAAGCAGCGGGAGGGAGGGAGGGAGGGAGGTGGAGGCGGAGGGAGACACCCCCCCTTCCCTCTCCTTTGCAAGGGGTTGAAAGGGGCAGAGGCCAAGACACCCCCTCTGCCCCTCCCTGCAGGCCTCACGCCCTCCCCCAAGGGGCAGGCTGGGGAGCAGAAAGGGCCCCCCGGAGGAAAAGCTTCGGTGTTGCCCGCCCCCCCCATGCTTCTGCTTACAGGCTGAGGGGAAACGCCCCATAGGTCAAGGGGCACAGAACCAGGGGTCTTGTTGTAGAAAAAGAGCTGCCGGAGCTCATTAGCATAACTCATTAGCATAACTTATTTGCATATGCCATGCCCCCTGACATCACCGGAAGTGACAGAAGGCCACACCCCCTGACATCACCGGAAGTGTGTCAGAAGGCCCGGCTACTTACCCTCCTGCTTCATCCTCATTCCCAAACGGAATGAGGATCGAAGCAGAGGGCGGGGTAAAGAAGGGGGCGGGGCTTCACCACATGACCGCCCCGCCCCCTAGAGGTTCTCTTCCGGAGCTCCGTACCTGAGAGCTCCCCCCCGACTAGAGCCCTGCACAGAACTAAACAGTGCCCAGTGGCTGCGAGAAGGGAGGGACTCACCGGTTACACTGAAGAAGATCAGTTAACTGGATATTTAAACAACTATGGAATGCATTCATACGGAAACTGCCATCGTTACAGTATCAAAGAACACAGCTAGCACTTTCATATTTAATATGGTATTGTTTTAATTGACGTGTTTGTAAGTGTTTTATGAAACCTTGAGTGTTATCATGGATCTTATCTTGTGGCTTCGGCCGGGTGGGGCGGGGGCGGGGGGTATAAGCGGGAAAATAAACAAATAAATAAATAGATCCCTCCCCGTGCAGAATCCAAGAGTTGGTTTTTATCTCCGTGGAGCTCTGGGCAGCATCCCGAATTCTCACCTCCCTCATTTTACTCTCACAACAACCTTGCGAAGTAGGCTAGGCTGAGAAAGGAAGAGCGAGCAGCTGGCCAAAGGCCATCAAGAGGCACTCATCACACCTGCAAGGGGCTTTGTCTCGGCACCTCCCTAGCCCCGCACTCTGACCACGGCACAGCACTGCCTGCCCAAGGGTCTCTGGATGGGGTCCAAGGCAGCGTGGCTGGCGTCAGGCCCCCTAGTGCAGAGGGGCCAAACTCATTTGTTACGAGGGCCAGATCTAACAGGAATGTCACTTTGTGCCAAAAAGTGTAATGCCTGGTACCGGAGAGATAAACTTACTAAAGGACACAGACAAACTGAATTAACAGTATTATTTCTTACCCAAAATACAAACATGCTTTAAACACTGACACTCTTAACAGTATTTCCCTGAAGTATCTCCCTGATGCCCACCCTCCCACTTCCTCCACCACCCATGACTCATTAGCCCGGGGGCCGCATATACGGGGACACGATGCCTCGGAGGCTTCGTCATTTGTCAGTCCAGGTAAATGACCAGTTGCTCACGGGCTGGATAAGAGCCCCTGAATGGGCCGGTTTGACACCCCATCCTAGCGTGGGGGGGGGGGTGAGAAGGGGCTCCCTTGCCAAAGACCACGAGAGGCAGGAGCAGGTGGGGAGGTTCCGATTTAAAAACCAAGCACCACCGAGAAGCACCTTGGGACCAGGCACAACAGGAAGAACTTGTGAGCTTATTCAAGTTTTACATAGACACAGCCACAGACGGTACGATTTGTACCCTGCAGTCTTTCAGTTCTACTCTTTATGGGGGGTTTTCTGTAAAACTCTGTGTGTGTGTGTGTGTGTGTGTGTGTCCACAAGGCCCCCCCTTCCTCAGTGGAGGGCCAGCAATAGGTCACAGAGGCCAAGGCCTTCCCCTGATGTTGGACAAGATGGGCCACAGGTCACACAGATCAGATGGGGATTATTATAATATCAGCTGTTCCATTTCCAGTCTTTTCTTCCTCTTCCATTGGGGCAGCACACCGGGCTGACACTTGCACTGAGCTATCCGCTGTCACCCCACGGGCTGGGCTCTTCCCTCTCAGCCGCGGCGAGTCCAGACCTCCATCTACTGGGTCACCATTATCTACTACATGTTTGTTCAGTTTCTCAAAGAATCCCAGAAGGTTGGTGAGGGAGGACTTCCCTTTGCAGAAGCCATGCTGATTTCCCCTCCACAGGCTTTGTCCCTCCATGTGCCTAACCAGTCTGTCCTTAACAACATTTCTACTAATTTCCTGGTTCCCCTCCGAGCCCCTTCCTAAAAGCCTGTGTCACATGATGTGCTACTCCTCTCCAGTCTCCTGGTGCAGCGGCTGGCCGTATGCCGTCAGGACAACCAGCACTAAAACAAAGCAAAGAACAGGCCAGTCGAGGCAGGCGTGTTTGGAAGGGCTTCGGGTGTGACGCAACACGAGAAGTGCCTAGGAAAGTCTCTCACAAGCTGGTCCCGCTGGATTGTTGGGAGGGAGGGAGGGGAGGGGAGAGGAGGAAGGTCTCCTGGGGCTGGGCTGAGTTCAGAGGAGAGAGTCCGCTGATCCTGTGGGGCGCTCGCCTGAATGGGGATTTCTTCCAGGAACTATGCATCATCACAGGCCTTGGCTGCGATCCTAAAGCACCACCCGCCCACAAAAGGAGGAGGAGCAGCAGCAGCAGCCGCCGCCGCCCCGCTGGCATCAACAACACGTCGAAACAAAACAAAACAGAGCTGGGCGGCGGCGGCG
>NW_015168116.1:44527-44777 GCF_001447785.1 Gekko japonicus
GGGAGGGCGGGAGGGAGGGGGCCCTTTGCGGAGAGCACCCGGCGCACCCCCCCCCTCCCTCCGGGGACCTCTTGGCTGTACAGCAGCAGCAGCAGGGAGACCCGCCGCGGGTCGGGGAGGGAGGGAAGGGAGACTTCTGACCCGAGGATCCTGCTTGCAGGAGCTGCTCCTGGGGGTGGGGACAGGACTCATATGGGCCATCAGAACTTCACACCCTCGTGCCCCCCCCCCCCCCCCCCCACAGGCGCCC
>NW_015168116.1:44922-52842 GCF_001447785.1 Gekko japonicus
GGGGGGGGCCCTGCAGATCCCTGCAGGAAGCAGCCCGGCAGGCCCGGAGCCCCTTGTGGATTCCTCTCCTCTTCCACAGTAGGCCCTCCTCTCCCCTCCTCCCTGCTATTGTCCTTGCAGCCCCCATCTGAGACAGGTGAAGTGGAGAGGGTGACTCAGGGTGGGGGAGGGCATTTGGACCTGGTGCTCGACAGCCCTCTAAGCCCCCCCCCCCGTCCTCTGCCGCACACACACACACACACTTTGTGCGATGCCCCTTCTCGCCCCAAGGGTGACTTGCCTGGGGAGGGAGCTTTCCTGCCCTCCCCCACTTGCACACCTTGGGTTTCCCCCGGCTTCCTCCTTGCAGAGAAGGGTGTCCCCGGAGCTCTGCGGTGGCTGCAGAAGACACTGACCGACCCAGACAACCAGGACCTGGTGGAGACAGCGGAGGCCCTCTTTGTCCAGCGGGACTTGCCACTGACCCCGGGGTTCATGCCCAGGTTCTACCAGATGTTCCGCCAGATGGTCAAGCAGGTGGACTTCCGGGAGAGCGAGCGGGCGCGCCGCATCATCAACGTCTGGGTACAGCAGCACACGGCAGGTGAGGCTGCGGGACCCAGAGGGGGCTGATGGTCCAGGGACACGGAGCTTGGGAGATTCGGGGAAGCGGGAGAGGAAGGCTCCCCGGGGGGGGGGGGCAGAGCGGTTGGGGCTTGGCTGGAAGAGGAGGAGACCTGGGGGGGCTTCCGGAGGCGAGAGCGCCCTTGGAGCTGGGATCGTGCACCGAGTCAGGCAGTCCAGCGGAGTCCCTCCCTGTCCTCTTTCGCTTCCCCTGATGACGATGACCCTTTCTAAGTGGTCTGGACCAGGGACCTTCTGCAGGCTTAGCAGAGGCTCTTCCGCTGACCCACACAGCCTTCTCCCCGAACTGCTGGGAGCCAGGAGGCCATGGGTCACTGAGGCCCCAGGAAGGATGCCAGTGAGTCGGGGCTCTTGGGTCCTCCTTCTGGGCGCGTCGCCACAACTGCCTTTCCCATTTCAGGCATGATCCAGGACTTCTTGCAGGAGGGGACCCTGGACGAGATGACCCGGCTGGTGCTGGTCAATGCCATCCACTTCAAGGGCCGCTGGAAAACACCGTTCCCGGAGGCAGCCACCCGGCAGCGCCTCTTCCACAAGCTGGACGGCAGCTCCGTCTCGGTGCCCATGATGGAGCAGATGGGCAAGTTCTGCTACGGTGAGCGGCGGTCCCTGTGCGGAGGGCCTTTCCCCACTAGGGTTAGGGTCAGGGCTCCTGGAGCGGCAGGTCTAGCCAGGGTGTGGCCAGCTCTGCTGCAGGGCAGGTGTGACACTCCACCCCCACCCCCCGTTTCTTCCAGGCGAATTCTCCACCCCAGAGCAAGTGGAGTACGATGTCCTGGAGCTGCCGTACCACGGGGAGACCGTCAGCATGTTCATCGCTGCCCCTTTTGAGAACACCCCGCTGTCGGCCCTGACAGCGGCCCTCAATGCCCAGCTGGTGGCCGAGTGGAAGAACAACCTGCTGTGTGCCACACGACTCCTGGTCCTGCCCAAGTAGGTGGCCTGGCACCTCCGTCCACCCAGCCCTGTGTTTGGTGTGTGTGTGTGTGGGGGTATACGGTGGAACCCTCAGCAGGTAGCCCCTCTGGGCCGGGGCGCGTGTCTTGCTCTGTGGCCGCTCCAGAGCCCTCTCTGACCCCGCCTTTCTCCTCCGCAGATTCACCCTGGAAACGGAGTGCGACCTGCGGGAGCCCCTGCAGGCCCTGGGCGTGACTGCCATGTTCGATGCCCACGCAGCCGACTTCAGCCGCCTCTCAGGTGGGTCTTCTGGGGCCCCTGTCTGGGAAGGGCCTTCCCTCAGCCCCGGGCCTGCCTGGAGAGCCGCTCCTCTGCCCTTTTGTGTGTGTGTGTGTGTGGGATCCTGGAGGCTGGCCGCGTGGAGTGCTCTGCAGCAGCCCGAGGGATCTGCTTGCCCGTCGCTGGGTGTGGACCAGGCAGCTGCCCAATCCTACCTCTTCCCTCCGGGTAGAAAAGAGCCGGAGTCCAGGAGCACCTGAAAGGTAAACAGAGTTGGTGGCCGGCTGTCTGAAGAAGAAGAAGTGTGAGCCGTGACTCGCTGAAGCTCCTCCCCTGCCACCAGTTGGGTGAGCCTTCTTGAGGGGGCTCCTGGACGCTGGCTCTTTTCCGCTGCTGCTGCAGACAGACTAACCCGGTGGCTCCCCATTGTCCTCTACCCTCCTGGTGTTAGGGGCCAGAAGCCCCGAGGCCCCCGTCTCTCCTTTTCAGGGGCTGCCCTCCCCGTTGGAAAGGAGGGGGCTGGGGGGCCAAGGATGCGGGGGCTCTCCTTGCCCCCCCCCCACTCACAGGCCATTCTCCTTTCCAGACCGAGAGTCGCTCTTTGTGGCCCAGGCTCTGCAGAAGGTGAAGATCGATGTGAACGAGAGCGGGACGGAGGCGGCCTCTGCCACAGGTGGGTGCCGAAGCCGGGGAGAAGGGAGGGGAGGGGGCTCAGCCTTCTCCTTCTCGGCCTTGAACTCTCAGTCGATCCGTTACTGGATGCCGGTTTTTTGCACCTTTATGCAGAAGTTGAGTGAAAGCGCTCTTCAGGCCAAATATGGAGTACCCCGTAGAATGTTAGTGGCCCCAAAGCCAAATGATCCCTCTGCAGGATCCGGCGAGGGGGGGGAGGCGTTTGGGAGCCTTCAGGCTCAGGGTGTCACTGCCCCTCCCCATCCCGGGGCCAGGATTCTCCTCCGTGGCCTCCCCCAAAGGGTCACGACCTGCTCTTTCCGTTTTGCTTCTTCATTTTGGGGGTGGAGGGAAGAAGGAAGCATGGGGGGGTATCTGCGTCCTTGGGGGGCTGTGGTTCTCTGCACCCCCACCAGTGCCTCTCGGCACAGCACGGCAGTTAAAGCTTTCAGGGCCTCAGGAAAAGCCTCCCTCTTGTGTCTCCTCCTCCTCCTCTCTCCAGCTGCCGTGGTCTATGCCCGGATGGCCCCGCTGGAGCTCGTGATGAACAAACCCTTCCTCTTTGTGGTGCAACATAACCCCACCGGTAAGAGCCCGCAAGGCATGCTCGGGGGGGGGGGCACTGCCATTATTCCACCCTCTACCCCCATGCAGACACAGGCCACAAGCCGCTTCCCTGACACCTCCTAGACTTTCTGTGCCAGAGAATCTCTCTGCTAATGTATGCAGAGGCAGCAATCGAATTGAGAACCCGAGAGTCCTGCCTTCCAGCCCCTGCACATACACCATCCCACACACACACACACTGAAGAGTGCAAGCAAGGCTTCATATGAAACACTCCGCCCCGCAACTATCCTCTAGGACAGATTTTTAACAGCAGGGTTTGTGCCCAGTACAACCGATGTACCTTTTGGCAAAGCCCGTGAGAACATCTTTGCAGTGGAGGGGAGTGGGTAACCCAACCAAGTGATATATTTACTTGGGGTGGGGTGGGAGGGGAAGCTGAGTTAAGGAGCAGTAGAAACCTGGCCCCTTGTGGCTTCCTCTGGAACAGCTTCCTTTGGAGACGGCCTGGCTTCATAGGTGCAGGAAAATGAGGTGGGAGAGAAGACTCACTGCGGCCACGGATTCCACTTTCTGGAGCTCCTTCGTACTTAAAAAAAAAATGCTCTGTCCAAACAGAAAACTCTCAAGGGGAATGCATCTGCCTCCTCCCCTATGGTTGGGATTCTTATTTAAAATCGATGGATGCATTCCAAACACAAGAGCCACACCATGCTTCAGTTCAAAAAAAAAATATCTTTACTAGAGAAAAACAAACATGGGAATGGTACTTTGGATAAAAGAAAATAAAGATGACATATTTGCAGCTACTCTAATATATCCTATCAGCTGCATCGCAAAAAAAATGGTTCCTTTTTCTATCTCTTGTGAATACATGAATGCTGTATCACAGCATTTCTACAAACAAGATGCTAGCTGACCAAAGCAAAGGTTACAGGTCACTTCATTGGGATAAACAGCTCCCGCAAACTTTCCCGCCGCTGAATACATTAGACAGCGTCACACCTCGTTTAGCTAGATCCAGGCGGGTCGGAGCCGTGCTGGTCTGAAGCAACAGAACAAATTCAGAGTCCGGCGGGGGCACCTTTAAGACCAGCAAAGTTTTATTCAAGGCGTGAGCTGTGGACTTAAAGTTGCCATCGGACTCTAACTTTATCCTGTTCAGCTAACAAACATCATTTAACTCTGTAATGACTGAAATGTGAGCAGCTTGTATTCCACCACCTACGCTTGCCGCTCTGGTTTATTCCTTCCAGGAAGTGCTGAATAACCCCAGACATGACTCCCTCCCTGTGTCATCTGGGCCCGGTGTGGGACCCTCACTGCTCTGGGCCCCCCGGGACGGGTGCACAGATAGGAAGGTGTGTGTGCTTTGCCAGTCCAATGACCTCTATTGGCGTGTAACCCTCGCAAGCTCATATACAACAGTAACAGCAACGACATCAAGTAATACTACAGAAACAGATATAAAAGGAATTGCCATATAAATATGCCAGCGATAGAAAACCGATCAATTAAATAAAGGGCGAACAGAAGTAGCACCAGAAAGAAATTTTGCAACAGTTTCTGTTACCTCACAATTTGGATTACCAAGGAGAGTAAGGATCTTTAAACCATCAGAATACTCTCCTAATTGAGTCAAAATAGGGTTTAAGAATTCCAGACGTGGCGCATAATAGAAGGGGCACCGCAACAGTACATGGGAGGGGGTTTCGACACGGTCCTTTGTGCAGGGGCAGCATCTGTCAGAGAAGGAAGCAGCCAGATAATGAGGCCGGAGGAAGGGCTCTACGGATGGAGTCTGGGAATATGAAGTTGATAGAGATAAGGGGCCATTTGGCCAACTTTAGGGACTATTCCAGAATACAGAGAGGTGAACAGGTTTTGTTAGCGGCCTTATATAATGAATGTGACTCAGAGCGGAGTAGACTGGTTCTGATAACGTGGGCTTTGCCATCTCTCTGCCGTGTTGCCCGGGCTGGGGGAGATGCAGCACTTGGATCCCTGCCTCGTAATGCCTGGGCTCTTTTCCTTCCTCCTTCACAGGTGCCATCCTTTTCATGGGGCAGGTGATGGAGCCCTGATGCCCTACCCCCGAGCACCCACTCCGAGCTGTGCTGGTGCTGGCAGAAGCCTGTTCTCCCCTCACCTTCCTTTCCCCAAGAGACATGATGCTAACTAGAGCCCCCCACCACTGCTGCTGCTGAGGGAATGGGGGGGGCACATTGCCCTCTGAAGACCCAGAGAAGCTGGAAAGAGCGAGTCCTGCAGAATGCCCTCTGCTGCTCTCCCAGAGGCTTCCGTGGCCGGTTGAGAGAGAAAGAGAAAGAGAGAGAGGGCCCAGTCAAGAGGCCTCCCTGGCCCATTCCACCTCCGCCAGAGTCGGGTGAGGAAGACGGCTCACCCAGCAAGTGCCATGGGCAAGGCTGCAGGACCCCTTGTCCCCTGCAAGAAGGCCTGCTGGCAGCCGGGGGGGGGGTGCCCCCTGTGGCGTGGAGAAACCTTCAGGGGCCTCTCTCCCACCCCGCCAAGACGGAGGGGGGGCCTCCCTTCAGAAAGAGGGTTCACAGAGGAGAGGGCGGGGCAATGGACTCCTCTGTTGTACGTCTGTCTGTCTCACAGGATGACAACAGGAGCCCTTCTGTTCCTCAGCTGAGCTTGAACAGGGGCTTCCTTGAACACTGAATGACGACGCCTGTATTCTTTGCGCACTGCCAAGATGCGAGAACCTGATGGGGGCAGTGAGAGGAAAGATTTCATAGACTCTTCCTGTAATTTGCACTGAGTGGGCGTGCCCTGTCGCCCTGTGCGGGTGGTGGACAGTCCCCGGGACCACCGCTGAACCTTAGTGAGATTAATCCCCTCACCACGGAGCTCGGCTGGGTGGGGGGCGGGGCTCTCCCGGCCTCCTCCAGGTGCTGTAGCTCTTTAGGGTGCTTTCAGACTAAAAGGGCTTTTTTTAAAGTTTTCACGTTGTGAAGTTAGAAAATGAATGTAAGTTTTGTAGATATTTTTCAGTGAAAGGTCTCATCTGATGAAACTTTAAGTGAAACGCTTTAATGAGCGCTGCACCGTCACTAAAATATTTGAGACCATGCACTTCAAAGGAAACGACTTTAATGTTTTGTAAAGGAAGCGACTCTAATGATTTGTTATACACAGGAAACATAAAAATATTTTTCTCTAACTGTCTAAACCGTGACTTCGTTATTATATCATGGTTCTTTTCCTAACGAGCTACAGTCCGTCCCGTGAGATCCCTCTCTCTGCCCCTTGGACAACCTCCAGCTGCTGGCTGGAGACCTTCTGGGCTTACAGCTGAGATTGCCAGGCAACAGGCAGAGGTCAGCTCACGGGGGGGGGGGGGGGGGAGGGGACTCTTGGGGGGAAGGTGGCTGGCAAAAAAGAAAGGGAGCCTCCGAGTAACAGAAAAAGGGGGTGCTGAGTACCAGACGCCTGAGAGTAATTATAGAATAACTGTGAAAAGGAATACTAAAGATATGGATGAATGAAATCACAAAATTGTGAAAACAATAGTTATAATTACAAAAAAACAGAATATGCCCACAATAGCAATAAAAAGGAACATTTACCAAGAAATTTTTACAGTGATTATAATTATACACACACACACACACACCTACTATGGCATATCCAAAAAACTTAGCAAGTTTGGGAAAACATACTGCAAAATGGCATTTCTATGAGGAATTTAGAAGCCAGAAAATGACTTGCAACAAGACAGGATGCAGGCTGAATTCCTGTGTTTGATTTTTTGAATCTTCATCAGTCCTGAATGACCTTGTGCAAGTTAATTCAGAACACAGAAATTCAGAAGTGAATTGATGGTATGCAGTACAATGTAACTTCAAAGAACAATTATTATGGCGTCAATCTTCATCAGTGGTGAATGAGCTTGCCCTGGTTAATTAGGAAGCCAGAGACTCAAAAAAACCCAAATCTGTAGTGCCTAGTAGTCTATGTAGCTTCAAAAACAGTGCCGCTCATACTAAAAGGGCAATCTTGGTAAGTAGAAGGTGGACTCCGGCATTATACCCCGTTGGGAGTCCCTCCCCTCCCCAGCCCTGCCCTCCTTAGGCTCACCATCAAAATCTCCAGGCATTTAAAAACATAGGAGAAGTGTTGGGTATTACAAGTTGAAAACACTCAGTATATCTGGGGTTAAATGTTTGTTTCTGTTACTCACAGGAAGTCACATGTTTCTCATGTAACCAATGTTCTTTAGATGTAGAAAGCCCGGGAATTGTCTCCCTGATCTAGGGATTTGATTGGGACTAAAGGGTCAAGGTGTATTACCATTTGATGGCTTCTCTTCCCGTCTTTGTTGAGTGTTCTGAAGAAGAAGAAGAGCAGCCATAATGTCCTCTCTTCTAGTTTTGTCTTTGTAAAGTAAGGATGTAGCCGATTTAGCTCTGTTGTTATTTTCATCCCAGTTACCCTTCCCCATGCTAGAATTTAGTAAAAACTTCCTATTTTAATCACACATGGATTCTGGGTCTGAATTATTTTACTCCTGCACCGCTGGACCATCTTATCTCTGCTAAATACCATGTTTTCAGTATCTCACCATCACCCAACAAGAAGCCAACAATTCCATGATGTGTTAACCGCTCTGGGTGAAAAGGGAATCCTCCTCCGGGCCCTTCCCGGTGCCTCTCGCGTTAGGCGCCGGTCCCGCCCTCGGGCCTCTGTGCCAAAGGAGAACGCCCCCCATCACCATCACCCAACAAGAAGCCAACAATTCCATGATGTGTTAACCGCTCTGGGTGAAAAGGGAATCCTCCTCCGGGCCCTTCCCGGTGCCTCTCGCGTTAGGCGCCGGTCCCGCCCTCGGGCCTCTGTGCCAAAGGAGAACGCCCCCC
>NW_015168116.1:54284-57059 GCF_001447785.1 Gekko japonicus
CCCCCCCCCCCCCCCCCCCCCCCCCCCCCCCCCCCCCCCCCCCCGCAGATGCGCTTCATGCTGCTCTTCAGCCGGCAAGGGAAGCTGCGCCTCCAGAAGTGGTACCTGGCCACCTCCGACAAGGACAAGAAGAAGATGGTGCGGGAGCTCATGCAGGTGGTGCTGGCCCGCAAGCCCAAGATGTGCAGCTTTCTGGAGTGGCGGGACCTGAAGGTGGTCTACAAAAGGTGAGTCTGTGCAGCGGGGGGGGGGAGGCCCCGTGGGGCGCTGTGTGGGGGGCCTGGCTAGGGGCGGCCTAGGCGGGCTGCTCCGTGGGGTGCTCTGCTTTCTCTGTGCTCCTCTCCCTGCTCTGGGGTCTCCTTGCTGCTACCCTGTCCCCATCTTTGAGAACATAAGGACATTAGGGAAGCGCCCGTGTTGGATCAGGCCAGTGCTCCCTCCAGTCCAACACTCTTCTGTGTCACACAGGGGCCACAAAAACCAGGGGCCACCAGGAGGTCCAGCAGTGGGGCCGGGACATTAGAAGCCCCTCCCACTGTTGACCCCCCCCCCTCAGCCACACAGAAGACAGAGCATCGCCTGCCCCAGAGCCCCTATCTATACCTTGTGGCTCATAGGGGCCACCGATGGACCTCTGCTCCATAGGCTTGTCCAATTCCTTCTTGAAGCCCTCCATGCTTGTAGCCACCGCCACCTCCTGAGGTGTGGCTCTGACCCCTGTGGGGGTTGTGGGGGCCCCCCCTGCTGTGTATTCGGGAGAGGGACAGCTGGTTGTGTGGTAGGATGAAGCCCCCGGTGCCTCCCAGAAAGGAAGGTGGCTGAGGGACTGGGTTGCAGGTCAGGAAGACACCCCCCCCCCCAGGGGTCTCATGCCTTCCCTCCGCCCTCAGGTCTGCAGCCCACTCAGCAAGGCAGGCTCAGAGGGCCCCCGGCTGGGCTGCTGAGGCTCAGGCGACCTGTAGGGGCCCCTCAGAGCTGGGTGCTGCTTCTCTTCCGGGGGCGTCTTCCCACCCAGCTCCGGCAGGCACAGCCCTCCGATGACCCCACCCCCTTCTGGAAACAGCTCTGCCACAAAGTCCATCTCTCAGTGGGCAGTCCCTTCCTTCCCTTCCCTTTCCACTGCCGGCCAGCATTTGATTGGCCTTTGTGGCAGGCTCTTCATTTGTACCCTCCCCAGCGGGGACGCAAAACCGCTTATGTTGCATAACAACAACCCTGTGAGGTAGGTTAGGCTGAGCAAGTGTGACTGGCCCAAGGTCACCCAGCCAGTTTCCAAGGTATGAGAGGGGATTCGATCCTGGGTCTCACTAGTCCAGCACTCTTAACTACCCCAACCACACTGCCTCTCTACTGTTATCACTCCCAGCTAATTCTCAGTCCTGGGGAGAACTGAGCAGGATGGGTGCTGGATCCCAGGGTGGCCGGGACAGGGACAGTTCTCCAGCCAGGGCACCCCCGGCGACTGCCGGTGGGAGGTGGCGCCACAGAGAGGGCTCCGCTGCCCTGGGTGGGTGCCTTTGCTGGTGTGCGGCTGGGCTTGACCTTGCTGGGGGTGATCAGATACCTTTGGTGGGCCAGAGGGGCAGGGCCCATGCCATCAGTCGGTGCCCTAAGAGCCTGGTGGCAAAGCTGGCAAGAAGCCTGACCCGCCCCGTTTCTCTCTCTTGTGTGCCCAGGTACGCCAGCTTGTACTTCTGCTGTGCCATTGAGGAGCAAGACAATGAGCTGATCACGCTGGAGCTCATCCACCGATACGTCGAGTTGCTGGACAAATATTTTGGCAGTGTGAGTCGTCAGGCCAGGCGGGGCCAGTGGGGTTTCGGGAGGGGTAGCTGGGGGGGAGGCAGTCTGGCACATTCTTTGGGGCTGGGAGGGGCCGTGGTGGCTCAGTGGCAGAGCCTCTGCTTGGCGTGCAGAAGGTCCCAGGTTCAATCCCCGGCAGCATCTCCAGTTCAAAGGATCAGTTAGGAGGTGATGGGAAAGACTTCACCCTGACACCCCCGGGGGGAGAGGGAGCCACTGCCAGTCTGAGTGGACGAGACTGACTTGGATGGAGGACCACCAAGGGCCTGGCTCAGCGCAAGGCAGCTCCAGGTGCACTGTAAAGCTCTGCAGGTCACGTGGGCACCCTCCAAGGACTCCGTTCTGCCTCTTCCTCCCCCCCCCCCCCCCCCACGTGTTCTCTAAGCTAACGGTGCCCTGGTCCGTGGTTAGTTACACCCACAGGTTGAAGTCAGGTGGAAAGCAGGAAGTGTTTTCCTGCAGACTTTAGTGGGGAGGGGGGGGGTCAAGTTTGCAGAGAAATCTAAAAAGCCGTGGCAGGAATGGTGGGGGCTGTGAATCCCTCCAAGGGGAGGAGGGTTGTCTGTGCAGGGGCAGGTGATGCTTTTCTGTCAGAATGGTGGTGGTGGGCACTGTAGCCCGGCATGGGCAGCCCTGCCAGGGGTGGGAGGGGAAGACCCCCACAGCCCGGCATGGCGACTCCCTCCCCACCGCTGCTGCTGCCGCTGTCCCCAGGCCCAGCTCCCTCCCTCCCCCAGCCGGCCCGCAGATTCCTTGCGGGTCCCCACTTGTGAAGAATATCTGTGGACCACTTGTGTCCCTGGTGCAAAATTGGTGAGTCGTTCCTCCCTGGTGGTGGGGGGGGAGGTGACGTGGCCCCTCCTTTGGCTGCAGCCATTCTGCAGATGCGCATGCGTGGAGGTCCCTCTACCAAGGTGGGCCTCTGGGCTGGGGGCGGGGCCCAGAGTAACCCCTTCCCCTGTCCGTCTCCCC
>NW_015168116.1:57426-58000 GCF_001447785.1 Gekko japonicus
CCCCCCCCCGGTGCCACAGACACCCCATTTGTGCCCAGGAGTGCTGCTGGGGGGAGGGGAGGCTAAGTTCCCAGGGGCCCCTCTTGTGCCCTTTGATGGGGGGAGTCAGGGGGGCTTAGATCCCTTTCCGTCATCATCGTCCCTTCAGGAGGGGGGCGGGGGGCTGTGGTTTCCCCAAGGCTTACCCCCCACACACACACACACCCCTCCCATACTGGGATTAAACCCTTCTCTAGAGTGGGGCTGGTTTGGTGTTCTGGTGTCCCAGGCCCCGATGGGTGGCAGGCTGCGCCCCCCCCATCTCTCTCTCTCCCTCTCTCTCTGCTGTAGGAAGATGAGTCACCCCGAAGCGTGCTGGAGGAGATGGGGCTGGCATAGCTGCTCACCACACCATCTCAGGCCGCCACCCCCCCCACTGCCACTTTGCCCTGCCCCCACCGCCCGGGGGGGGGGTAAGAGGCGGGGACTGCCCACCCCCTCCACAGTCGGCCCTGCTTGAGAAGTCACCTGGCTGGGTTGAGCCGCAACCAACCGGGACTGTCTCCCTACTGATGCCCCCGGCCCGTGGGGGGGG
>NW_015168116.1:58545-63442 GCF_001447785.1 Gekko japonicus
GGGGCTCCTCCTTTCCTCCGTCGTCGGGGGCGCTGCCGGATCCGCTGGAACTAGGCTTCTGGCCTCGTCTCCGACCGGCCTCCCGCACCAGGCCCCGGGGGCGGGGCGCCTGGGCCGTAAATAAAGAGAGTAACTCGTAATAAAATAGTTGCTTTTATTTCTTAGCAAAACTAGTGATGCTCCCACGTGCTATTTACAACAGGCCAAACGGGTTTTATTTCAAGTACAACATACGGATCAGGACATGGAGACAACTCTGGTTTGGTTTTACAGGACGGGACGTCACGAAGCGAAGAAACTCGCACACTCGAGGACCGATGCCGGGGGGCGGGGGGCGGGGAGGAGCTGAACGCCTCTGCCGACCGAGGGCTGCCGGGTCGCCCCCTCGCTGGCCTCCGAAGCCCCCCCCTTCCTCCCCCCCCCCTCTCTCCGCGCCTGCCTCAGCCGCGCCTTTGGGTGGTCGTGGACTTGCCCGGGTAGGTGTGACAGAGCATGCGCCGACCCCACCCTCCCCCACCCCCGTGGAGGGTCGCCTGCTGAGAGTTGAGGGCCCGGCCAGGTCCACGGAAGGAGGCTGCGGGACAGACGGAGGAAGGTCGCCGGGTGTGAGTGGGGGCTGGAAGAAGAGGGACGGGGGGGGGGGGGGGGCCTAACCCCTGCGCCCCTGGGCCCTGGGACCCCTGCCGGCCCCTGCAGCCCCTCCTCTCCCTCCCTCCCTCCCTTTCCTGCTGGAGACGAGGGTTCCCAAAGGAGCCTTCCGGCCTCCTGGCGCCTGCTGGGGGCCTTCCCTTCCGGAGTGCCGGTCTCCCACAAGGCGCCTTTGGAAATCTGTCGAGGCTCCTTGCTACCCGCTTGGAACCGGTCAGACTCAGTGCGCCTTCCGAACAGCTTTCCTGTACAGTCCGGCAATTCAAAGGGCGAGGGTGTCCCTGGCCTGGCCGCCTCCCACTCCTCCTTCCGGCCAGAGATGGCTGCCGCCCCCCCACCCCCGCCCAGCCGTGCAGCCTGACCTGCTGCCAGGGAGCCCCCTCGCTCGCTCGCTCGCTCGCTCTCGTGGGAGAGACTTTCCAGGACGCCCCGCGCGGTGGGTGGGGAGTGCGCCGTCAGGTTGGAGGCCTACAAGGGAGGAGGACAGCAGAACGGGAAGGGTGGCCTTAGTCTTTTAGATTCAGCCCCCCCCCCCGGTAAGCCCCCCCCCCGGTAAGCAGGTTTGGGGGGGGGGAAGGAAACTAATGTAACCGTCCTCGTTCAAGATGAGGCTCAGTGCGTACCTGGAGCCCTGGAGCCACATGTAGATTCTAGAACTTTCCACCAGCTTTTAAGTGACTGTTGAAGGCAAGTCCTGAGCCTCGGGTGTGGTGTGGGTCCACAATGGAAGAGAGATTAGGAAGCCCCACCCTCTCCGTCCACCCCAGACTCAAAACCTTCCCTCTCATTTCTAGCTGGATATCCCTAAAGTGCCACCTAGTCACAGCTGACTTGTGGTTGACCCTGTGGGGTTTCCCAGGCAAGAGGCGGTCAGCGGGGGTTGGCCCTTGCCCGCCTCTGCACAGCCACCCAGGGCTGCCTTCCATCCAAGCCCTAACCAGGGCCAGCCCACCTTGGCTCATCAGCCCTGATGAGACTGGGTTGGCGGGGGGCGGGAGAGGCCTCCAGGTCAGGGCTACCAAAGTTCAAAAAGGCAAAGGGGGTGTCATTTTGAAGCCAAACAGGAATGAGCAAGAAGCTCAGAGATTCTCTGGGGGACAGACAAGGGGTGGGTCAAAGCCGCCTTCCGGTGAGGGGCAGGATCCTTTTCCAAGGGCAGAAAAGTATTTTCTTGCCTCCCCCTGCCCCTGTGGCCCACAGAGCTACAGGAAAGGCAGCTGCTGCTGCTGCTGCTGCTCCAGGAGAGATTCTCCTAAGAATGTGCCGGGGGCTGGGGGGGGGGGATGGAGGAAACAGCCAATGTCGGCTGGATCCACCTGGGAGAGCCACAGCAGGGCCTGACTTGGCTTGATTCTCCGGGGGTGGGGTAGCCACACGTTCTCTTTATTGCCCACACCGACTCTCCGCTCGTCTGTCGGGATGTGTTGCGTTTCCCTGGCACTGTAAGAACAGGGTGGTGGGTGAGCAGGGCACGCCGGCCCTGCACGTGGTCACGGGATGCCCCTAAGGATCTGGGCGGCTCCTGTCTTTGGTGCACTCCTTGCCCACGACGGATGGATGGCCGTGTGGCAAAGGAGGCCCTTGGGAGGGGGGAGGGGGCTTTGTCCACGGCTGGGGGGGAGCCCCTGCTCGGTCCGGGGCTGGGGGGGAGGGCCATACCCTGCGTGGGGTGGGTTGTTCCCTCATTGGGGGGGGGGGGGCAGCCGCGGTGTCGTAGTGGAGCAGAGAAGGAGGCGGCACCTTGATCTCCTGCCTGGGGACCTTTCACTGGGCGGGGAGACGTTCTTCTCCTGACTCATGCAAAAACCTGGATGAATGTCAGAAACACTGTGAATGGCCGAGTTTCTTTGGGTGGGGAGGGCATGGGGGAGGGGGAGACGACACTGCCGGGTCTGGCTAGAAGCCCCTGGGGCGCTTCATCAGCACTCTCTCAATGTAGTTCTCCAGCTCCTGGTCGTAGGCCTGGTTGTCGTCGTAGTCCTCGTCCCGGGGCACCATGGGCCCGGGGAGGTGGGCGTAGCGGTGGGATGGCGGGGGCTGGAAAGTCCTGGGGCTGATGTAGTTGGAGATGATGTTGTCCGGCTGGGCACGGAACCACTTGGGAGCTGGGTATTCGTCTCCTCTCAGGACTTCGTTCCAGGCGTCCTCGTCCTCTTTGGGGAGGCGACGGGGGGGCTGTCGGGCCGGAGGGTAGTGGGACTTCTGAAGGGGCTTTGGGCCCGGGAGGTAGGCGGGGTAGGAAGGGGCCTTCTTGGGCTTGTCTCGGGGGGCAAGTGCTGCTGGGGCCTTGCCCTTGCCGAGAGTCTCCGGCACCACCACCTCCTCCTTCTTCTTCTCTACGTCATTAATTATGTCTATGACATCATCGGCGGGCAGGTGGAGCTTGCTGGAGAGCTCGATGAGGCGATCGATCGTGTTGGGATCAATGTCTTCCTCGTCCTCCTCTTCGGCCTCCTCTGGCGCCTCGTTGGAGCGCTTGTCTTCAGCCACGTTGCCCTCCTCGTCCTCGAACAGCAGGGCGCTGCTCCCTTTCCGGCCGCCTTCCTCGGAGCCTGGCCGGGCCGCCTCCTGGCTCTCCTCCCCGTCCTTCAGCAGGTACTGGAGGAGCAGGTCCGAGGCCATGTCTGCCAGGCGCTCCTCCTCGGCGGCTGCCCGGCGTGCCTCCTCGGCCTGCCTCCGGCTCTCGGCCAGCTCCTCGTAGCGCCTCTGGAGGAGCTGGTGCTCCAGGTGCTGCTGCTGCCTCAGCTTCCGGGCCCCCTCCCAGGGCTCGCCAGGGGGGGCCTGGCGCTTGGTGTGGACTCTGAGCCGCTCGTACTCCTCCAGCTCCTGGAGCACGTCGTCCCGTGTGCCTTCCGGGGGGGCGGGGGCAGCTGCTCGGCGCTCCTGCCTTTTGGCCGTGGGGCTGTGCCCTTGCAGTTCCTGCAGCCTCGACTTCAAGGTCTCCTCCTCCGGCTGGCCAGGAGCCCCCACTTCCAGGGACCGGCCCCCGGCCCCCCAGCCACCTTTCCAGCCCGGCTCCCTTTCTGGCCGCACGTCAGAGCTCTTGGTCTCGCTGCGGACTCTCTCCTCATTGGCGGTGGGCTCCTGGTCTGCGTGCCCCTGGCGGGGCTCCTCGGGCTGGAGGTGAAGGGCTTGCAGGAGGACTGCCGCCAAGGCCTCGGGGTCAACATCCTGGAAGAGGTCATCTCCGTGGGCTGCCGCGGCGGCATCTGGGTCGCTCTCAGGCAGGGAGCGGACCTGCATCTCGCCGGGTGGCGCCTCTTGTGTCTTGGGGGAAGCTTCGCCTGGGTGGGCCTCTCCCCCCGGAGGGAGGGGGGCCGCGGCAGGGAGGTGGCATGGCAGCTGGAGGCAGAGGGAGAGCAGCAGGGCAGCTCTGCAGAGGGGGCCCCGGGGGCATGGCATCCTGCCGTGAGGGTGGTGGGACTGCTGTGGAGGGGAGACACACACAAGAGGGGGGGGGTCAGAGAGTGCTGCTGTCCCAGAACCCTGTGCAGGGCCCCCCACACACACGCACACACACACTCCCCCCCCCACACACACTTAATGGCCTCTTGGAGGGGACCCCCCCCTCCAGTCTCCATAGCCCAGGGGCAAAGGGACCTTGACCCATAAGCTGAGAGAGCACCCAAGGGGTGGCCTTGCAGGCAACCTGCGCTTCCCTTCTGACTCGAAAACAGGCCCCCGGAGTGCCCGAGTCCCAGCCAGGTCCTGCCCTTGCCTCCCTGGCAGCCCCCCCCCCATCCATCCAGGTCCCCCAAGACTCAGCCCTAGGGGGCTGTTGGAGAGCCACAGGTGCCCCCTGGAGCATAGAGACGGGAAGCAAAGTGGCGTCTTCAGTGTCTGGCATGGTCATAATGGGGGGGGGAGTGCTGTGCGCGGCGCGGCTCCTTTGGACTGCTCCCCCCTGCTCACAGACCCCCCCCCAGGGACTGACAAGGGGCGCCACAGGGCTGGAGGCGCCTCCCCACTCGGCTCCTCTGCGCTCGATAGGCAGGAGTCTCCCGCTCGCTCGCTCGCTCGCTCGCAAAGGGCCGAGGGGTGCCGTCTTCTCCCAAAGCCGGCAGCAGGGGGACTTGGGCTGTGCTCCAGCATCCCTCCCACCCGAGCTGCATGTTTCCTCTCCTCACAAGGGTGTTGTTGGCAGTTACAATGATGACAGGAGAGGAGGTGGTGATGGGATCCCCCGTTTGGCTCAAACTAACAACCCCCCCCCCCCCCCCGATACCCTCTTGCATTTTTGCATTCTCAA
>NW_015168116.1:63603-63886 GCF_001447785.1 Gekko japonicus
GAGGGGGGCGGGGGGGCGCTACTTAGTGGCTTGTGAGGTTTCTTACTCCTGTATGGATCTCTCTCTCTCACACACACACACACCCCTCCTCTGGAAGTGCACCCAGTAGTGCCATCTACATTGTGGACATGGATTCCGTGCACCCCCCTTAACCAACCAATAATGAACTTCATCTCCTGTGCCCCCCCCCCAGTTTATTTTTGGAACAAAGAAGCCTTTTCCTCCCTTCCACGTAAGGACTCCCCCCCCCCATTACTCACTCGCCTACACGGCTCCTTGGCCA
>NW_015168116.1:63936-65235 GCF_001447785.1 Gekko japonicus
GCTCTGCAGTCCCCACACCCACCGCCCACCCATGCAGGCGGAGGATTGCCAGCATCAGCCGACACCTCCCAGAGACCCTCCGGCAGCCCGCTGCGATCCTCCTCCCTCCCGCAAACCACCCCCCTCTGAAGGGGTAGGTATCCGCACCTCCTTAAATTATCTCTCCACCTGCGGCTGACGGGGGTGGGGGAGGGCTTGATATTCAGCCCGTTTACAAAACCTGAGCCCCACCCCACGTTTAAGACATCCATTATATCAAGCACCTTTTTTTGCTGACCCCCATCCAGAAAAACACGCACCCTACTCCTCTACGAGTCGCTGCGTAATTGGAACCCCCCACCAGCCTGTTCAGTATCGGTTCTACCAACGCAACCCCCTGCTTGTGAGACCCAAACAGTCCCGGAAGGTTTCCGAGTGGCCGTTTTTCCCGCTGGCGACGCCCCCCCCCGCCCCCCCAGTGATTCTGTGATTCTTCCATTACTCTCCCCTCCCCCCTCCCCGGGCTCTGGCGATGGGAAAGACGGGCGTTCTTCTCTGGGAACCGCTCCAAGGGGGCCGCCCTGCATCTCCCGTCCCGGGGGCAGCCCGCCCTGCCAAAGGACCTCCCCGGCCGATCGGCTCTCCCGTATCGGCCGCCGCCCTGGAGACACGGTCCGAAGAGCGGCAGCCCCCGGGGGGGGGGGGGGCTCCGCCGGAACTCCCTGCCCCCCCCCCCCCACACACACACACCCACACACCCGTGGAGGCAACTGTGGGGCTGGGGGCACGTTACCCGCTCCGTCGCAGCCGCGGTGGTCAGGGTTTTTGCGGTCCGGTCCGGTCCAGCCCACCCCTTTGTCTCTCTGTCTCTGGCCGGTCCTGCTGGGATCGGGCGCCGCTCGGCTGGCGTTCAGCACCTTGGACAGGGCTGGGCTGGGCGGCCGCTTTTGTACTTCCAGCAGGGCCCACGTGGGGGCTCCATTGACGTCAACGTTCATTCATAAAATGCGAGCTCGATTGGAGGGGAGCCCCGCGCCTGCGCAAAGTCGAGAAAGCCTGGGGACCTGCTGCAATGAATGAATGGAGGAGTGGGATGGGATGGGATAGGCTAGGATGGGTGAATGAAGCAGAGGCGAGATTCGTGAATGAACGGGAGGCCAGACATTGGCAACAGGGAAGCGAGAGCAGCAAGGAGCCGGCTACTCCGGGGGTGGTTCTGGGGCTTCCCCGGTGGTCTCTGCCCAGTGAGGGGCGGGGGGCTTCGTTCCCTGTTCGTGATCGGGGCGGGGGGAGGCTCTGATGCGGGAAGCCGTCCCCCCC
>NW_015168116.1:65366-66263 GCF_001447785.1 Gekko japonicus
TGCCTGCCTGCCTGCCTGCCTGCCTGCCTGCCTGCCTGCCTGCCAGGTCTCCCTCTGCTCGACTCCCCTTCCCACCTCTGCCCAGGCGGCCGCCCTGCCTTTCTGGGTCCCTCTGCCTTCGCCGCCCGCTTCTGGCCCGCTTTTATCCTTCGACGGGGTTCCTCCTCGACTTCGCCCCATAGACACCCCCCACCCATTCCCTCCTGGCTGCCAGGGGGGCATTTCTAGGACACTTTGGCGGGGAGGGGGAGTGGGGAGGGGGCGATGAGTCACCCGTGCTCTGCAGTCTTTTGCGTGTCTCCTCCCCCCGCCCGCCCTCCAGCGGGTTGTGAGATGGTTTCTGCGCCTTCTGCATTTGGCGGGCGCGCGCGCGCGCACACACACACACACACACAAATGGGGGGAGCATTCCACAGGTGTGGGGGGAACGGGTGGAAGCAGGGGGTGCCGCAGGTGCTTACGCAGCCCTCCCCCAATCTACTCCTTCGACGTCTGTTTAGTGGTGCAGCTGGGGGGGGGGGCTATTGTGGCCCAAAGCCCCCTCCCTCTGCAGAGCTGTGGTGAGAGACGCCCAGCGAGAAAGGAAGGTCTTGGTCACCCCGCTCCCCCAGTCCCTCTCTGGTGGGGTAGGGGACCTCGGCTGCAGTAGCCTTTGGGGTCCGTCGGGCAGCGCCGCCTCGCCAGTCGCCCGCTTCGGGAGCCTCTTGCGGGGCCGGGAGACCAGCCTGGCGGTTCGGCCAGAGCCAGAGCCCAAAGGAAGGCCAGCCGGCCAACAGTTTTCCTGCAAGTGGAAAGGGGGGGTTGGGGGGGGGTCGGTCCACACCCTTGAAACGAGCTCCGGAAGACTAGCAAAGGAGCCGAGGAACCCGGTGTGAGATGCCGCCGGAGATCGGGGGG
>NW_015168116.1:67598-67717 GCF_001447785.1 Gekko japonicus
TCTGGCCCGGAGACGACGACATCATCCCCACCACGTCGCCAGGCGCCCGCTGGCCGGCCGGTCCCCCGCCCCGCCCCATGCCCGCATCTCTCTTCGATCTCCCTCCCCACCCCAGCCTT
>NW_015168116.1:67883-83063 GCF_001447785.1 Gekko japonicus
TGGGAGCCTCCTCCGCGCTCCCGGCCAGCCGCCCTGAGTTGTTGTATGCCGGGCTCTGTCGGTGGGTACCAGCAGCGTCACTGGGTGCATGTGGGGGGGAGGGGGGGTCAGTGTCCAGCCTGAGCAATAAGCAGCACCCCGGTAAGCAAAGCGGCGGTGATATTGCACCCCTCCAGAGCGACCAACCCCTGCGGAGGAGGCTATTTCTGGCTCCAGAAAGGGGCGGGGCGTGAGTCACTCGCTCCAAAGTTCCCGGGCATCCTATTGTCTAAACAGATTGGTTACAAACAAACATGTGACTTAACAAACATCATTAACCCAGTAAATACTGAAGTGTTTTGACTTGTAACACCCAACACTCAGGAAGGATGTGGCTCCAGAGCCAACTAATTTACGCAGCAGCCCAATCGCTAGCTCGCAAAGTAGAATGTTTGCTCACGAGACTCCACCGCTTAGCGGGAGCGTTGCAGGGCTGGGGGAGACGACTGCAGCAGCCAGGCGGATCCTCCAAGGGCCTCCGCACCAAGCTCTTTAGGGCCCTAAAAGTGAGAACCAGCAGCACTCTGCGTCAAGCTGGAGCAAAGCAGCCTTCCTACACAGAGATCCCTGCACAGGCTTCTAGTCGGGATGTCACCAGGCCATGGATCCCACGCTGGCCGACTCAGGCTTCCTGAGGATGGCCCACCAAAGGGCTGCCTTCTCCCAGGCCGGCCATCTGCCTCCTCTCAAGCCCAGCTCTCTTTGCCCCCCCCCCTTCAGAGGGGAGGCAGGTCCTGACTAGAGACGGGGCATTTTCAGTGGTGGCCCCTCACCCCTGGAAGACCTCGAACTTAACTGTCTTTTAGGCCCCAGGCCCAAACAAGGTCTTTTTAACTCCGCTTTTAATTACAGGTTCTATCTGACCAGCTCAGCTTCTTAAATGTCCTGTTTCTGTTTTATGGACAGCCTTTCTGCTGTTTGTGTCCAATGGCTTCTTTTTGTTGGGTGTTACAAGTCAAAACACTTCAGTATTTACAGTGTTAATGGTGTTTGTTAAGTCACATGTTTGTTTGTAACCAATCTGTTTAGACAATAGAATGCCCGGGAACTTTGGAGCTAGTTTGCTAGTCTGATTGGAAACTAAGGTGTCAAGTATTTAGCATATTGGTTTGTCCTCCCGTTCTTTGTTCTGACTAGAGAAGGAGACGCCATTCGGCTCTTCCCGTTTTACCTTTTAGCTGCAAGGATGTAGGCATACTAGCTCTTTGTTATTTTCATATCCTGTGTACCTTTTCCCCATGTTAGCTTTATAGTAAACTTTTATATTTTAATACACACCATGGACTCAGTCTCTTAATACTCTGCTGACTTACTCAAAAAGAATCCCAACAAAGGTTATGGGCGCCCAGCTCGTTCCTTTATGCACAAAGCTGACCATGTGTGTATGCTGAGTTTACTTAGAAACTTTTAAGAATAGCACAGACGATTTTTTTTGAAACATTTTCTGGATTAAGTGGGAGCAGAGAAAAGTTTTTTCCTCTTTCTTGAGCTTGTCTAGCCTTGTTGCAGGCAGGACAAAAGGGGAGAGAAGATTTGTGTTCTACTGCTCTACGCAAAGGGCTGCATCACGCTGCTGGAATAAGGAGGAGATCAAAGGAAGCTCGCTTAACTCCGCACTGACCAGACACCTGCTCGCCGCTTTGCCTGTTGGAAGGATCGGTAAAGTAAAATATGTCTGTTTCAAAGAATCTTTCTTTCTTCAGTATCTTAAACAAATTACAACTGGTGGAAGGGATCAATTGAGTGTGCTCTAGAATCTAAATCTGCTCTGCATGTACTCAGTAAGGACGCTCCAGCAGGTGATTCACAAAAAGAAATATTTAAAGAGAAAGATGGTATTGCAAAAACTTTAATCCTTGGGAGTGTTATTGCAAGTGACAATCAAAAGCTTTTAATGTGCAAATCTGCAAAACAAATGATAACCCAACTAGATGAAAAATACAATGGAAAATCGAGAGCTAGCAATCTCTTTCTTCTTCAACGGCTGTTTAATGCAAAAATGAGAAATGGAGACTCACTAATTGCACATTAGAACAAAATTATGGATACTTTCAATGACCTAAAGGCCATAGGAAGCCCACCAACTGATGATTCTGTTATTGCTGTGATTTTGAGCTCATTAACAAAAGACTATGCTCAGGAAGTTGCGTTCTTGAAGGGAGTAGAGAAATTAACCATTGATTATGCAATTTCTTATTTGGAAACTGAGTGGAATAGAAGGGAAACCTCCCAGCTCGCTGAGAGCATGTCAGTTCTTAGAGTGAAGCCTGCTTATCAAAGAGGAAATGTAAAGGAAGATGTTAAATGTTTTATATGTGCAAAAACTGGTCATCTTGCCAAACAATGCCAGTTTAAACCAGTGCAAGATGAAAGAGACCGCACCACGCGGACTCCCACTGAAATAGGACCCTCTAGGGGGCGTGGCAGTGGAAGGCCAAAGGTTACCCACAAGCAGAATGGGAGAAGGCCTGCATTCTTTCTTAATGAAACACAGCCAGATGCTGTAGATGTAAACCAGAGTGGAAATGCGCATGCATTGTCTGTTAATGGAAGAGAATCTGATGCTAAAGCTCTATGGGGTTTGGATTCTGGAAGTCATGCCCATATTGCAAACTCTGTTGAATGGTTTGTTGATTTGGATAGAGAGAAAAAGCCTAAGTTGCAACAAGTTAATGGCCAAGAACTGTTGTACTGAACATTTTGAATACATGTGGTGAAATTGAGGAAGTTATACTCAAAGATTGTATTTTTGTTCCTGAGGCCACTACCTGCCTCATATCCACTATGAGAATCATAGCAACTGGTTTTAAAATTAATCTTGATCAGGGCCAAGGCAAAATTTGACATAAAGATGGTGTTGAGCTAATGATTGAAGAACATGGAAATTTTCATTATCTAAGAGACATTGCTGTTACTAGTGATGATGAAATGGACTCTAATGGGCCAGTGTACCATACAAAATCATCTGCATGTGATCACAAAGACTGTTTATATGCATGGCATGTAAAGTTTGCTCATAGGAATGTGCAAAGTGTACAAAAGCTATTGAAGGACTGTAATATCAATGCTGTTGATTGTGATGCTATGAAAAATGGTTGTGAAACCTGCTTTAAAGCAAAAGGCACAGCTCCTAGCTACAAGGGCAAATCTCCTGAACACAATACAAAGTTTCTAGAGATTGTGTACTCAGATCTTGTTGGTCCAATAAAGGAGTCTGCTGGAGGCAGCAAGTATTTTGTCAGTTTTATGGAAGCAAAATCCAGATATGTCTATTCATACCTACTTAAAACCAAAGATCAAGTACTTGAAAAGTTTAAATGCTATGTTGCAGCTGTTAATAACAATTTTGGAAAAGCGCCAGAGGTACTCTTTACAGATAATGGCACAGAGAACCACGGCGGGGAGTTCCAAAGATTCATGCAACAAGAAGGAATTGAACACAAGACTACAATTCCTTATTCGCCACAACGAAATGGAAATGCAGAACACTTAAACAGAACCAATCAAGAAATGACACGTTCTGGGAGGCGGGGTCAATGACACAAAGATGGCGGACTCCTTTCCCAGGTCTCTGGGGAGGCGTACTGCACAGCAGTGAGGGGGAGAGGCGCAGCTGGCTCTGCACTTTCATGGGAGTTCAGGGAGAGCTTCCAAGCCATAGGGCTTTGAGGGTGAGCCTCTTTTCCTGCTAACGGCAGGGGAATGGAGGCTTCCCTCCGCCCTGATGGTCCCTCTCACTGACTGCGTCCTCTTAGCGAGGCCATAAGCACAGGAGATCTAGCGGAGGAGCAATTAAGAGCGAGGTCAAGATAAGACCAACAATGAACTGTGAGTTAAAGAGCGAAAGTGAAATGAGCGATTTGTCTTCAGAAGAGAAAATCCCCTCCCCCTCAAAGGAAAAACTTTCTGAGCAATAGCATGCTGAGAGAGGGACGCCTCTCAATGCATTTGCATAAACAAGGAGGGGGAGGGAGAGAGAAACGATTGTAAATGGATACATGATGCGAAATCCCCCCCCCCAAACCCCTTAAGTGGTGGGAGGGGGTGCCTCTTGGAAGCGTCTACATAAACAGAAGAGGGGAGGGAGAGAAGGACAGTTTTAAACGGATACTTTTGAAAGACTTTATTTGCAAGCGAGTAAGCCTGTTGTGGGAGATTTCCATGAGCTTTTAACAGCGTATACGATCTGCAGCCCCCTCATGGATCACTGCCTTGTCGTGGCGAGGGGGCTTGTGCGGTTCAATGAAGCTGTGGGCTATGCCGTGGAGGGCCACCCAGGACAGACAGGCCACAGCAGAGAACTCAGACCAAGTGTGATCCACTGGAGAAGGTAATGGCAACCCACGCCAGTATTTTTGCCAAGAAAACCCCATGGACAGTATCAAAAGGCTAAAAGATATGACGCCAGAAGATGAGCCCCTCAGGTCGGAAGGTGTCCAATATGCTACTGAGGAAGAGCAGAGGGCAAGTACAAGTAACCCCAGAAAGAGTGAAGCGGCTGGGCCAAAGCCGAAAGGACGCTCAGCTGTGGATGTGTCTGATGGTGAAAGGAAAGTCCAATGCTGCAAAGAACAATATTGCATAGGAACCTGGAATGTAAGATCTATGAATCAAGGTAAGCTTGACATGGTGAAAAATGAGATGGCAAGACTGAACATCGATATCTTAGGAATCAGTGAACTTAAGTGGACAGGAATGGGCGAATTTAACTCAGAAGACCATTATATCTACTACAGTGGCCAGGAATCTTGTAGAAAAAATGGTGTGGCCTTTATAGTCAACAAGAGAGTGCAAAAGTCAGTACTGGGATACAATCTCAAAAATGACAGAATGATTTCGGTCCGATTTCGAGGCAAACCATTCAACATCACAGTAATCCAAGTCTATGCCCCAACCACTGATGCAGAAGAGGCTGAAGTGGACCAGTTCTATGAAGACCTACAACACCTTCTAGAACTAACACCAAAAAATGATGTCCTCCTCATCATAGGGGACTGGAATGCTAAAGTAGGAAGTCAAAAGGTAACCGGAATAACAGACAAGTTTGGCCTTGGAAAGCGGAGGCCATCAAGCCAATCTTGGATCAACTTGTTGGTATTAACCAGCAACTGGCCAAGATAAATCAACAATTTGTGTCTCGGCAATTCCAGGAGGTGAGTGGAGAAAAAATGGAACTGAGGGCTCTCAAAGTGAATGAGATAGACACTAAACTAAGCAGCGATCTCCATGAGAAAATAAGAAAAAGTACAAGAGACGCAGGAGAAATTTACAAGGCGTTAACTTCTCTGCGTGTGTTCTTAGAAAGTGTCATCTTAAAGTCTGCTGAGAAGAAGGAGCTGGAGGTAACTTTTGAAAAGCCACTGGATTCCGAGACCAGAGCGAAAAAGGCTTAAACTAGTGGTTCTATTCCTTTGGGTGGAAGATGATTGGGCTGCAGTGAACGTCTAAGAAGATATCAAGTATTTAGAGAGTTTTAGTATAGATATAAAGGCGGAAGGACTTTGCAAATTGCCTTTATGAAGTGAGCTGGAGGAGATGCTCGGGAAATCTTCTCATAACAAGTAACAATCTAACATATAAGCTTAGAAAGACAGGATCTCACAAAGTATATTGTTTATTAACAGCCTTTTCTTTTACTAACAGTATTCTAACAGGGAATGATCTCCTAACCTTGGGTTTTTAGTTTAGTGTGGGTTATCTTGTCTTTCTCCCTTAATTGTAGTTCCCCCATCCCCAAATTTTTCTTGGTAGTTTATGTAGTATTATAAAAAATAAATGAAAAATCCCCTCTGGGGGCTTAAAAAAAAAAGAAATGGCGCGTTCTATGTTAATGCAGTCTGGACTTTCAGAAAATATTTGGGCTGAAGCAGTCAATACAGCTGTTTACCTTCGAAATAGAGTTCCATCAAAAACTACAAATAAAAGTCCTTTTGAATTATGGCATAATAGGTTGCCTGGACTTAAACACATAAAACCCTTTGGATCTAAAGTCTATGCCCACATACCAAAAGAGAGAAGGGGCAAACTTGACACAAGAGCAAAGCCTGGTATCCTAGTGGGATACGCTCTTGGAGGAAGAGGCTACAGAATCCTAGACTCTAAAACTTGCACAGTTAAGGAATGCAATGTGGTACATGTTGATGAAAGCAACATCCTACGAACTTCTAACCCAGCTGAGTCCACAGTGCCACCTGCTACTCAGGAATCTACAGAACTCTCCTTCAACAACTTGCATCACTATCTGCAAAGGTGAGAGCACCAAATCCAAGAATAGGACCATCGCTCTCAAATGTAACTATGTGAAAGACCTGCAAGACCAAAGACTGATTGAACTCCAATACTGTCCTACTGAGGAGATGATCGCAGATATATTCACCAAGCCACTCGAGAAGAAGAAGTTTGAGACTCTACGTGAAAGACTGAACTTGCATGACTTCAGTGTTGTAACTTGAGAAGGGGTGTTGGATGTTACAAGTCAAAACACTTCAGTATTTACAGGGTTAATGATGTTTGTTAAGTCACATGTTTGTTTGTAACCAATCTGTTTAGACAAGAGAATGCCTGGGAACTTTGGAGCTAGTTTGCTAGTCTGATTGGAAACCAAGGTGTCAAGTATTTAGCATATTGGCTTCTCCTCCAGGAGACGCCATTCGGCTCTTCCCTTTTAGCTGTAAGGATGTAGCCATATTAGCTCTTTGTTATTTTCATATCCTGTGTACCTTTTTCCCATGTTTGGTTTATAGTAAACTCTTATATTTTAATACACACCATGGACTCAGTCTCTTAATACTCTGCTGACTTACTTAAAAGAATCCCAACACTTTTTCAATGGCTTGTGCTTATATTATTGTGTCCTTATCATTGTAAGCTGCCTCAAGCTGTACTCTGAAGAGGCAGCGCAGGAATATAAACGAACAAACAAAATGCCTAAATTAATAACCGCGCCAGGTGGGGGCGGCCGTGTTGGTCTGAGGCAGCTGAACGGAGTCTGAGTCCAGTGGGGGCACCTAGGAGACCAGCAGAGTTTTATTCTGGGCAGAAGCTTTCTTGGGCACGCAGAAAGTGCATGCAGATGGAGGCTCATACCCAGAATTAAACTTTGTTGGACGTAGAAGTGCCCCTGGACTCAAACTCTGTTCTGCCGCTTCAGCCCAACACAGCGCGCCAGCCAAAGCTGAACGAAGACGCAGCGTGCCACAGAGGAGAGCAGAGCCTGCAACTGTAGGCCAGAATCCAGCTGCATTCCCCCCCCCCCGAGAGCTCTGACTCTTCTCCCCCTGTGGGCTTGCAGAGAGCGGCCCCCTCGGGGACAGTCTGGCTCCTCCGTCCCGGAGCAGCGTCTCCATTGGCCAAGAGCACGTGGCCCTGAAGAGGTGCCTGGAGGAGATAATGGGATGGATGAGGGCCAATAGACATGTCTGGGTTGAGCTTCAGTTTACTGGCGCCACTTCCAGGGACCCACCTGACTCCGCGGCTCAGAAGTAGGAACGCTGGGAGTCAGCCACACGTTGGTGGCCTCTCAGTCTAGCCCCCCCCCCCCCGGAATCTCTCCAAGACGTTCCATGTGGAGATGGCATGGGCAACTCCTGTGGGGATGCCGCAGCCAAAATGCCATGGGGCCGAGCAGCGTCCCCCAGCGCCATCTTCTGGAGTCAACCAGTTGGGCAAGAGTGGGACCACTGAAGGATGGTGCCTCCTCCTCCTCCTCCTCAGCTGGTCCAGGAGTAAGCACGGGTGATGGCATTTGTAAAGAGCATCATGGTTCTTTGAAAACGTTGGTCTTTGTAAAAACCTTTGGTTCAGTCTGCGATTGCAGCCTGGAGAGTGATCACAGAGACAGTCAGACACACGGAGCAAGTTGACCGTGCCCCAAGTCAGACAAGATGCAGCTCTGCCAAAGGAGGCCCCTTCAGCCTATTAACATTCCGAGCAACTGAGGTCTGTGGACTTCGCCTGTGGGAACGGGGTGAGGCCTAATCGGCAGTAATCTTCCCTCTGGTCAGGTCATGCCACAGATCATGTGTCCAGCAACAGAGAGTTCCATCGTCTCGAAGGGTTTTGATTGGCTCAACAGGCCTGGAGCCAATTTGAGACCCTTGTCCATAAAAACAGTTAGGTTCTTCAATCTTTTGCTTCTTGCCTTTTGCTTGATGGCGACTGTGCACCTGGCAGCCATCTAGATTGCTTGCTCGTGAGGGCCTTCATGAAATTATATTTCACTTGTGGTTTTTGCCTTCATTGGCCTGAAATCTAATCCCAGTATCCTGACCCAGTGACCACCTACCAGGTAACTGTTTAGTGTTTGGAAAACCATTCCTGCAGGGTTGACTTTCTTGCTAATTTCCCTGAAAGGCTGGGAGACTTGCCTTTTTGCTCCCCAGAGCTGTTGGGATAGACCGAAAAGGGCTGGCGGCAGCCTACCTCACTAGTGCAAGGGCAGCCTCATGCTAAGGTTTTTGGAAATTTTTGTCTTCTTGCTGCCCTTCCACCCAAAAGTCCTTAGTCTGGGCTTGGCTGAGGACTTCTGACAGGAGAGGTAATTCTGACTTGCAAGAGATATGGAGCTCTGCCTAACTGGAATATTTTGATCAGGACCTTGTTTATACATGTGTATGCATTGTATGTTAATGAAGACTTACCTGATTTACCTGATGAAGAAATAGATCTGAAATGCTGATTATATTATCCGGAACTGAGTAGTTTCTACTTGAAATGGATCTTATTTACTACAAGCCACAATATACAGGTGTTTGGACTTCAATTCAAGGACATGTGAGATTTGTATAAACATTTTTTTTCTTTGTGTGCTTGTTCTATTTATGATGGAAGTCTGCTGCTTTTGAGATATGCTGTGACTTATTGTGGGTTTGAGTTACCACCCACTTATGGATAATTGTTCTTTATTATGTGTATGATTCTACAACTTTATGTGTGTGTGTGTGAGTTTGGCATTATTATTGACTTTGCTTTCTAGATAATTGTTGTTGCATTTCTTTAGCGTGCTTTGGCTACAGATTTGTTTGGGATTTCATTGGTCTTTTTTCCTGTAGCCTCCCTCCTGCTTACCAGAATCAAAAGCCAGCAGATGGTGCAGGAGACTCCACAGAGGCTGCCCCCCCTCCGCCCCCATCTCCTATGTTGTGGGGGGTCAGGGTTTCCAGAGAGGCCAGGCTCCTGGTCCCAGGAGGTGCCTGGCTGAACGCTGGCCTTCCCAAGAGGCTCTGGCGGGCCCAAGGAGGCCCCGGATATTGGCCAAGGGGGCTCACTGGACAGTGCACACGTGGCCCCCGCCCACTGCTGAGCCCCCAGGCCTCTGTGGAAGGGAGCGGCTTTGGTAGAGACTCATGTGGCTGCTAGGGAGAGGCCAAAGTGGAGTGCTTTTCCTCCCGCCTGGTGGCTTCACTGCTGACCTGGGAGTGGGGCTGGCCCACTCCTCTGGCTGGCTGGCAGGCAGGCAGGCAGGGAAGCTGGATGCCAGGTGGGTTTACAAGGCTTGGGTTTGAGGGTGGCCGGGGTTTTCTCTCAAGGCCTTGTTCTCTGCTGGCAGCCCTAATTGGCTGGGCTGGGCTGGGCTGGGGAGGAATGCGCCTTAGCTGGCCGCGGCCAGGGGAGGAGGCGTGGGAGGCCCGGCTGGGGAGAGACACACAGCCACGTGTGGGCTGCAGCTGGGCCGGAAGGCAGCGTGAGAGCCAGCCAGACCTCGCAAACGCCCCTGCTCTGGTGCCAGAGACCCACATTTCGTGGAGGGTCACTGGGCTGTGATGGGGGGGCACCGCTCCACCTCTCCGCTTGTGTTGCAGGAGCCATGGCAACGGATCTGGGGGCCCAGCTCTCGGCCTCCTTGGGGGGGAGGCTCTGAGTCACAAGCCACAGCGGCCGCTGTGGAAAGGAGGATGAGCCATCCTGTCTGGTCAGTCAAGCGTGGCTGATGATGGCCCTGCGAGGGGCGGGGCGGGGTGGCTGTCTGTTGGAAGTTACAAGTTAGAACACTTCTATTCAGTATTTACTGAGTTAATATTGTGTTCTGAATCACATGTTTGTTTGTATCCTATCTGCTTAGAGAGTTAGAAAGCCCGCCAGATACAGATCTAGTTTGTTGTTCTGATTGGGGAATGGAGTGTTACTATTTAGCATTTTATGGCTCTTTGTCCCTGAGCAAGAAGAAGCTCCAGTCTCCACCTCTCTCCATTAGACCTTAGCCATGTAAGGAAGTCTATCTAGACATGAGGATGTAGAAATAAAGCTCTTTGTTATTTTACCTCCTGTTTACCCTACCCTTGATAGGTTGTTAGTAAACTTTTTATATTTTGAAACTACCATGGACTCAGACTCATTTTTACTCTGCTAAACTCTGCTGAATTAAGAAATTAAGAAATTAAATACTAAACCATCTAACAGGCATCTAACAGGTTATGGGCCCAGATGTTTTCCCACTAGCAGAGTTGTTTTGAGCCATGTGTATTAGAACTTAAGAAAGAACAGAAAAGAATTTTTTTGAAACTTTTTCTGGGACAAGAGAGAGTCTTCTTTGTTTTTTCTCGAGTCTGCAAAGCCTTGTGCTCGCAGAACAGAGAAGCAAGAGGAACTTCAGCCCCTGCTGTGAAACTATCTCCGCAAAACAAAGGATTTTCCCAGAGAGCTGAACGACAGCGCCTGAGGGAACGAAGGAGATCACAAGCAACCCCCGATCGATCCCAGACGACCGACGTCTTCACCTCTACAAAGGGAAGTTGGTAAAGTAAATAATTAAAAAAAAAAAATTATGGCGTCTGCACACGGTTATAACCTACCGAAATTATCAGCCAGTAATTATCGGTTTTGGAAGGAGTGCTTAAAATGCATTTTAGAGGCCACATCTGCGAGTTATGTGTTAACCCAGGATGCTCCAACGGGCAATGCGGATCAACTTAAAAAGTTTAAAGAGAAGGATGGACATGCCCGTGCTTTAATCCTTGGGAATGTTGTGATTAGTGACAATCAAAGGCTATTAACATATCAAACAGCAAAGGAAATGATTTTGCATTTAGATCGCAAGTATGCTGCGAAGTCGAAAGCAAATAGTATCTTTCTTAAACAAAAGCTGTTTAATAGCAAAATGCAAAAGGGAGACACAATGAGTGTACATTTAAGTAAGATAATTAATATCTATGATGACCTTAAAATGATTAATGACCCTCCCTCCGAGAGTTCAATGGTTGCCGTTATTTTAAATTCATTGCCTGAGAATTATGAAGTTCAGATTGCCCATTTACGTGATAAAGAGGATCTGAGCGTGGATCAAACAATTTGTTACCTGGAATCTGAGGCTTTCAGAAGGGAACAAATGAATGTTAATGAAAGTGTGTCTGTACTTAAGATCAGTGACTCTCGCTACAAAGGGAATGCAAAGAAAGCCGTTAAATGCTTTGTCTGTTCCCGAACGGGCCATCTTGCCAAAGACTGCTGGTTTAGACAATCACAGACAGATCAAAGAAATAAAGACATGCGCTCTCCCCCTATTTCTTCTGTAAGAGGAAACGCCAGAGGGCGTGGCAATGGGAAGCCAAACGGTCATCAGGGGCAGGAAAAATCCAAGCCTGTGTTTCTCCTGAGAGAGGCTGTGCCAGAAACTGCAGGAAAGCGAGACAAATGTGCGAATGTGTTTACTGTAGCTACTGATCATAGCAGAGAATCTGATGATAAATCATTATGGATGTTAGACAGTGGATCCCATTGTCACATATCAAATAATGCTGAAGATTTTGTTGATCTGAATAAAGATGAGATGCCCAAACTGATCAAAGTTGATAATGAACCATTGAGAGTTGCTGGAACAGGAAAGATTTTTCTTAACGTCTTAGATTCTGCTGGCCAAATTCAGCAAGTGACTTTAAATGATTGTGCATTTGTGCCTGAAGCTAGTACTTGTCTGATCTCCTCAAGGAGAATTATTGCTGCTGGTTTTAACATTAATCTTAAAAAGGGACAAGGAAAAATTTGGCACAAAGATGGAGTCGAGCTCATTATGGAAGAGCACGACAGTTACCATTATGTAAGAAATCTTGGCATAACTGAAAATGATGAACTGGACACAAGTGGACCTGTGTTTCACACAAAATCATCTGAATGTGAGCACAAAGACTGTTTATTTAAATGGCATGTGATGTTTGCTCACAGAAATTTACAAAGTGTGAGAAAGCTTCTGAAGGGCTGTAATATTGATGCTGTTGAATGCAATACTATTAGTAATGGTTGTGATACCTGTTTTAAGGCAAAAGGCAAAGCGCCTTGTTACAGAGGCAAAAATCCAGAACAAGATAAAGGTTTTCTAGAGACTGTGTACTCAGATCTTGTTGGCCCTATCAAACAATCTACTGGTGGTAGTAAATACTTTGTGACTTTTATGGAAGCAAAATCCAGATATGTCTATACCTACCTACTTAAAAGTAAAGACCAAGTACTTGACAAATTTAAGTGCTATGTTGCTGCTGTTAAAAATAAATTTGGCAAAGCGCCTGAAGTGTTATTCACTGACAATGGCACAGAGTATTGCAGCAATGAGTTCCAAAGGTTCATGGAACAAGAAGGAATTGAACATCAAACAACTATTGTTTATTCTCCAGAACAAAATGGAACAGCGGAACGCTTAAACAGAACCATACTAGAAATGGCGCGTTCTATGCTAATACAATCTGGAATTTCAGAAGATATGTGGGGTGAAGCAGTCAATACAGCTACTTACCTGCACAATAGAGTTCCATCTAAAACTACAAATAAAATTCCTTTTCAATTATGGCATAACAGGATGCCTGGACTTAAACACATTAAAGCATTTGGATCTAAAGCCTATGCCCACATTCCAAAAGAGAAAAGGGGCAAACTAGAGCCAAGAGCAGAAATTGGTATCCTAGTGGGGTACGCTCAAGGAGGAAAAGGCTACCGAATTTTTGATTCTACAAACTGTGTAATTAGAGAACGCAATGTGGTACATGTTGATGAGAGTAACATCCTGCAAACTCCTAAGCCAGCTGAGTCCACAGCACAACCTGTCAATCAGGAATCTACAGATGTCTCTTTCTTTGATGTGATCACTTGGCAATCTGCAGAGACCACCTGTGACCAGGCAGGTCCATCTCCACAAGAGGATTCCACCTCAGAAGGGGAACAAGGGAATTCCACCTCAGAAGGGGAACCAGGAGAGGCAACGCCAAGGGTAAGAGAGACAACTGCTGTGAGACAATCAGCAAGGAGTACCAAAGGTGTTCCACCACCAATGTATGGAATTTGTGCAAGTGTGCAACAAATAAAGGAACCTACTAACTGGAAGGAAGTTAATCAACTACCTGCATCTGAAAGAAGCAAGTGGATTAATGCCATGGAAGAAGAATTTGCATCTTTGCAAGACAAACAAGTTTGGACTCTTACTGAGTTACCTTCAGAAAGAAAAGCCATCGGCTGTAAGTGGGTGTACAAAGTGAAGTATAACCCTGACGGCGAAGTGGACAAGTACAAAGCTCGTCTTGTCGCAAAAGGATTTTCTCAAAAATATGGAATCGATTTCTCGGAAACTTTTGCACCTGTTGTAAGCTACACAACCTTCAGAACACTTCTGAGCATAGCAGCCTCAAGGGGCATGCACATTGAACATTTGGACGTCAAAACTGCGTTTCTCAATGGAGAATTGAATGAAGAAATCTACATGGAACAACCAGAAGGATTTTCAACAAAAGGACAAGAAGGCCTAGTGTGCAAACTCAACAAAAGCGTTTATGGACTAAAGCAAGCAGCAAAAGCGTGGAATGAGAAACTGACTGAACTGTTACAAAAACAGAACTTTCAACAAGGAATAGCAGAACCGTGTTTGTTCTCAAGAATCAAAAATGGACAATATCAGTACATACTCATTTATGTTGATGACTTGATTATTTGTTGTGAAAATCAAGGAGATGTACAGGAAATAGCAGATGAACTAAACAAGGAAGTGGAAGTGAAACAATTGGGACCTATAAAACACTATCTTGGAATACAAATTGAAAGAACTGATGATGGAAGTTTTCTTCTAAGCCAAAAGCAAAAGATCATGGACTTTATTGAATCTGTAGGAATGAAACATTCCAAGCCAGTGAGCACACCTCTTGAAAAGGATTACCTCAAGAATACAGAGGGACCACTACTTCCAAATAACCACGAATACAGATCAGCAATAGGAAAATTATTGTATCTTAGCAAAATTTGTCGACCAGACATAACTTCAGCTGTTGGACTATTATGCAGAAAGACCAGCTCACCGACTATCCATGACTGGAAAGCTGTAAAAAGACTGGCAAGATACCTAAAAGGAACTTTGGATTACAAACTGAAAATCTCATCCTGTGATGAACCAAGACTGACTGGATTCATGGATGCCAACTGGGGAAAAGACACAACTGATGGAAAATCTACAAGTGGATACTTATTCTACTATGGAAACAGTTTAATTGACTGGACTAGTCAAAAGCAATCTGTTGTAGCGATCTCTACTGCAGAAGCTGAATGTGTATCAGCGCAAAGTGCCAGCTATGAACTGTACTGGATCATTCATCTACTGAAAGACTTTGGAATAGACGAACCGAAACCAATAATAATGTATGAGGACAATCAAGCTTGCATCGTTCTCTGCAAAGGTGAGAGCACCAAATCCAAGAGTAAGACCATTGCTCTTCAATGCAAATATGTGAAAGACTTACAAGACAAAGGACTCATTGAACTTCGTTACTGTCCTACTGACCAGATGACTGCCGACATCCTGACCAAGCCGCTTGACAAGCAACGTTTTGAGAATCTTCGTGAAAGTTTAAATTTTCCACCTCTCTCCATTAGACCTTAGCCATGTAAGGAAGTCTATCTAGACATGAGGATGTAGAAATAAAGCTCTTTGTTATTTTACCTCCTGTTTACCCTACCCTTGATAGGTTGTTAGTAAACTTTTTATATTTTGAAACTACCATGGACTCAGACTCATTTTTACTCTGCTAAACTCTGCTGAATTAAGCAATTAAGAAATTAAATACTAAACCATCTAACAGGCATCTAACAGGTTATGGGAAGCCCAGATGTTTTCCCACTAGCAGAGTTGTTTTGAGCCATGTGTATTAGAACTTAAGAAAGAACAGAAAAGAATTT
>NW_015168116.1:83090-84634 GCF_001447785.1 Gekko japonicus
AGATGGGGCGAGGGGATGGGCTCTGCCTCGCCCAAGGGAGGCCACGTTCTCGGGAGCTGGGCACGACTTCTCTGCTGGTGTCCCTCAGGGCAGAGGCCCAGCCTGTGTGGGCTCTTGGCCTTGACCTTTGGCCTCTTCTGAGTGAAGTGGAGGCTGAGGAAGTACTGGTGTGTGTGTGTGTGTGTGTGTGTGTGTGTGTCGGTTGTGGCCACAGAGGCGTCTTCTGCTTCCAAGCAGCTGCTGCCAGGAGGCACCTTCCGCTGGTCCCACTGCTGGGGTGGGGGGTGGGGCATTCCCCTGCAAAGCCAAGGCCTGGCCATGGGGGGGGGGTTGCAGGCCAGCCCCTCCCTCTGGTGACCTCCCCTCCTCAAGAATGCCGGGCTCCCTCCAAGGGCATCTCCCAGTGCTTCAACTACCCTCCTTGGCCTCTTTCCTTCCTCCGGCACAGCAACAATAAAGACCAGTCCTGGGGCATCACACTTGCTTTAAGAAATCCGACTTGCACAAGCTTCTGTGAACTGGAGGCCGCAGCTGCTGAGCCGGCAGAATGGGCCCTGCCCCGCAAAGGCTGATGCTGGGGGGGGGGGGGGGGCCTCACTGGAAGAGAGCTGTTGGGTTCCCCTCCCCCACGGGTCAGGGGTCACACAGCACCCATCATGCCCCCACCACCACCCATGTCCTGCCCGCTGGGTGCTTCACCCCGGCACCCTTTGCTGCCATCCCTTCCCCTCTCCGGAGTGCGGCTCGGCCGTTCAGCACCCCGGAGAGCTCCTGCCGGGCGGCGAGGGCGCGGCAGCCCCTGCGCTTTGCACGCAGCAGGTCGCCGATTCGATCCCGGGCCTGTTCAGTTGCAGAAAGATCCAGTGACAGGGGCTGTTCGGGAAGCAGGGGAGGCAAGACTGGCCCAGGGTCGGTCGGTCGGTCGGTCTCCCTCCCTCCCTCCCTCCCTCCGACTCCGGCTCTCGCTTTCGCGGGCCCCTCGGTTCTTTCCTCCCCTCCCCCAAAGTTCAGCCGGAGGCGAACCGAAACCCGACTGTGTAGAGGGCGGGGGGTGGTGGTGGGGCAAAGTGGCGCTGGGGGAGGGTTGGGGGGAGAAGGGGCTGGGGTGGGGGCGGCTGGACTCTCCTCCCTGACCCTCCCCGGCTCCTCGTGAGCGCCTTCCTCGACGCGAGTCCCTCCTTCCTGGGGCTCTGGGCCGAGGGGGCTTCTGGAAGCGATGATGGGGACGATGATTCACGAAGGGCAATGAGCCGCGGTCCCACGCTGTTCTCGGCTGCCTGCCGCCCAGCCGTCTGGGTCCGGGGCCCGGGGGTGGGATGGGGCACGGGAGGAGTGAGCGCCGCCGTCGCAGGGGTGGGCCCCACGCAGAGCGCCCTACAGCGGGGGACTGGACTCTCCCCCCCCCGACTCACAGCTCGCAGCGGGTACGGCGGCGGCGGCGGGGTGTGTGTGTGTGAGTCACCCTTCGGGCAGGTGTGTGTGCGGGATGGGCTGGCTACCAGTGTCGCCCAGAGCCTTGGGCCGGGCTGGGGGTGTGTGCGTGG
>NW_015168116.1:84671-92302 GCF_001447785.1 Gekko japonicus
CCCCCCCGCCCCTTGGCATGCAGCGCCCTGTACCGGGGGGGGGTCCAGGAGGGAAAGGGAGACGGGGGGAGGAACTGGCGCGTTCTGCGGCCGGGGCGCGCCCTCCCTGGCCGGACTGCCGCCCCCCATCCCGCTTGGCTGCAGCCGCCTCCCCCCCTCCTCTTCCCTCCCGGCTCGGTGACGCAGGAAGCGGCTGCAGAGAATGAGTCACGCCGCTGGGAGAGCTCAGCGAAGCCCGGGGGCTGCTAAATATAGTGCGGGGGGGGGGGGGTTGAAAACCCCACCCCTCCCTCCCTCCCTCCCGCCTGAGGAGGGGACACGCGCGGGGGGGGGCAGTTTAGTCCCGGGCACTGGAGGGTGGGGCTGAATCCCCCTCCCCCCCGCAGATGTTGAAAGACTGTCCCGAACAGGAGGGGGTGGGGACTCTGAGCACCTGTGGAGAAGGCTTCCCTTCCCAATGGACCCCCACCGGCCAGGGCCTGGCTCTGGCCCGAGGGGGGCTCTTGGGAAACGCAGCCCTTCGGCGGTAGGTCCAGCCCGCCCCACAGAGTGGCCGGAGAGAGAGGACAAGAGACCAAGCACAGGACGAGAGCCACTTTACCAGGTTACTCAGCTTACAAAGTTACCCAGAGCCATGTTGCTAGTTTAGAAGAGCTCTCCTGCTCTCTGTATTTGAGAGGTACGCCTTTGGATAGGAAAGAGTAGAGACAGGTTAGAGTACTAACTTACTAGCGAAAGGATGGAAGCCGATGGCAAGAGGCCCATCTGCCTCATGGTGCCAAGAGAAGACCGCATGTCTGTTGGGTGATGGTGAGATACTGAAAAAATGGTATTTAGCAGCGATAAAATAGTCCAGCAGAGCCAAAGTAAAATAATTCAGACTCAGAGTCCATGTGTGATTATATCTAAATATGATTTAGATATAATGTGATATAACTGTGAATATAAAGTTTTTACTAAATTTTAGCATGGGGAAGGGTAACTGGGATGAAAATAACAACAGAGCATAGTCGGCTACATCCTTACTCTACAAAGACAAAACTAGAAGAGAGAGATTATCGCTGCTCTTCTCGTTCTTCAGAACACCAAACAAAGATGGGAAGAGGAGCCATAAAATGCTAAAACACTTTGACACTCTCGTTCCAATCAAACTCCTAGATCAGGGAGAAAATTCCCGGGCTTCTACGCCTAAAACAACATTGGTTACATGAAAAACATGTGACTTCCTGTGAGTAACATAAACAAACATTTAACCCCAGATATACTGAGTGTTTTCAACTTGCAATACCCGGCAATGTCCCTCTCTCTCTCTTGGTGCATGCAGGGAGGGAGATTGTCTTCAAGTCAGTGAAAGAACGGAAGGAAGGGGAATATTATTCCCTGAGGGCACCACCTGCCTTTCCAAGGGGACCCTGGGAGAAGAGTAGAGGGGGGGGGGGAGAGGTCAGTGTGCCTGTCTAGCTACCTAGCCTCTCTTGCCACCAGGTCTGGAGGACAGGGGACATCTCGCACCTGGAACTTCCAACACCCCCTCTCGATGGACTGTGGCTCAGCTGGACCAACTTCGTTCCATCTCTCAGAGCTTCAGATTGTTCTCTGGGTAGAGGCTTGGTGAGAGCGTCCGCAATCGTCTGTCTTGTTGGGCAGTGGATCCGCTGGACTCCTTCCGGCTGCAGATGTCTCACCAGGTGATACTTCACATCAAAGTATCACATCAAAGTATGCTGGCTCACATCTTCTTTCTCAGACACGCTGACGCAACGTTTGTTGTCCTCACACACTGTAACAGGCTTTGGTACATCTAGGCCCATGTCTTTCAGTAGTTGTAGCAGCCAACGTGTCTCTTGACCAGCGTACTGCTGCTGACACGTATTCTGTTTCAGTGGTGGCGTTTGCAACTGCACTTTGCTTCTTGCTTCACCCACTTACAGGTCTCCCACTAAAGAAAACTATACTGCCACGGGTAGACTTTCTATCTGTTAAGTCTCCAGCCCAGCCTGCATCTACATAGCTTAGGGCTGTCATTTGCAGACAATTCGAGTTTGAGTTCTGCAGTGGTCATGAGATATATCATAAATGTTATAAGAGCTTTCCAGTCTCCTCTTGTGGGTTTTGTGGTCTTTCTACACACTACTCCCACGACTAGTATAATGCCTGGTCTGGTTAGATGGATCCTGCCCACGTCATGGTATCGGTTGCTTCCAGGTAGCTCTGCAGATTTGTTTGGTGTAGTTTGGCTCCATGGGAATGTATCTGGGGGGTGGAGCATCATCCAGTTCCAGGCTTCTCACCAGGTCTTGAATCTTCTGTTCTTGACTGATGAGAAAACCGCCGTCTGGGTAGTCTACATGTCTAGGTAGTGTGCTACATGTCTAGGTAGTGTGCAACGCTCCCAAGCTGCTTATGTTCAACTTCTTTGCTTAAATGATCAATGATTTCCTTTCTGTCACGTGGATTTTCATGCACTAGTAACAGGTTGCAATCACAAGTCAGGATATAAGTCCATTTTCCATCTTTGCATTTGGCGTACAGGCAGGGATGGGATCCACCTCTCTCGGAGTCTGCCTGGAGCCGTGCAGCGTTCAGTTCCATACCCCAGAGGCTCGTGCAGCCTGACGGGATGTGGTTGCCGCAGCCAGGTGTTCAGCCTCCATCCCCTTGTTGGCCTTTCCCCCCTGAACTGACAAGCCCCAACCTCTATCACCTTTTCTCACCCCCAACCCCTGAATATGGAGTCAAAATATTTTAAACAAACACCAAACGCTGGGGAGTGACTCCCCACAGCCCCACAGCCCAAGGGGAACGAGCCACCATTGGTCCTTTTACTAACCCTCTCATCAGAGACCAAGTGACAGAGTCTCTGGCCCTTCTGGGTGTTAACCCAGACATCAGTCCTGCAAGGTGGGACACTTCCAGGTTCATTTCACAATAACGATTCCTCTGGTAGCTGTAGCCAATAAAGGCCAAAGTACTGGATTTCAACTGAAACCCCCAAACCCAAAGAACAACATGGGATGTAATGAATTAGGTTTATTAAAAGAAATGTGAAATATAGTTGTTCCAAGGGTGCAAAACAAGAAGAAGGTGGCCCTACCACAGACCCATATAAAAGCTGTGTCAGTGTTTTGACCTGAAATAATTTAAGAGCCCCTAGAAGATTATGACCGCCTTTAGTGCATAAAAATTTGATTATATTAGGGGCAGATTTTTGTCCAGCCTCAGCAGCATCTTCGTCATGTCCCTTCCTCAAGCCAGAGGCTTGTAGTACCACTCCTAGATATGTAAAACTGGCCACCTGTTCTATCTCATGGCCATTTATACTCTGCACCCTACTTGTGGATCTCTAACCCTAAAGCCACAATTTTGGGGGGGTTTGGTCGTTAACTGCTAAATGATCTCCTCGACAACATTGAGTAAAAGCACCCTTATGAAGGTTGAAGGGTTCACGACAGAAAGAAAACAAGACACAAACAGCTCTGCAGAAATCTGTGTCTCCAACCTGGAGCAGCAGGGCTTTATTAGATTCCCTTCGCTCCTTCCCCCTCCCCTATACATCAAAGGTTACATAGCCACCTCACTATGAGCTACTACATTCAGGAATGTGTTGTGAAGACAGCCTCAGTCTTATCTCTCCCCGACTCTTCTGCCAAGTTACTTCTCCATTGAAGTCAGCAGATGTTTTACCTTGTGCAATTAGCACTCTGTCACTCGGGTTCCCAATTTCCCAGCAGGAGCAGTGAATTTTAGGCTTGCCATGCAGAGATTCACTGTCCCTACACCCTTAGAGCTCTTTTCAGTCCTCCTCAATAAAATTACGGCATCATCGGCACATAACAGCCCCGAGATTCAACGGTCCATTAACTTAGAAAGATGGAAATCTAGATCACTGAAACGTCTAACCATGTCACTGATACAAAACATTGAGTGATGAGGCCAGAATACAGCCTTCTTTAACTCCTTTGAAGTACTAATTGTGTTTGTAAGATGCCCATCCCTATTACATCTAACTTTTTAAGATTGTCATTGGAATACAATGCATGGATTAGATAAAGAAGCCTATGATCTATTGATGTCTCTTCTAATTTTTCCCATCGTTTGGTCCTAGAGATGGAGTCGAAAGCTGCTTTCAAGTCTATGAAGGCAGCATAAAGTGGGGTTGAACTATTTGGTGAGTATTTTTCGATTATGGGTTGCAAAATCAAACAATAATCTATAGTAGCTCCCCTCCCCCCAAAAAAAACCCCGGCTCACTCTTCTGCTATTTGACCTTCCTGCTCTAGCCAACTTTTAAGTTTATCTGAAAGATAACTAGCATAAAGTTTGTTGATGTTAAGCGAACTAATTGGCCTGTGGTTTGCAGGGTCCTCCCTCCTTCCCCACTTAAAAAATGCGACTGCCAAGCCCCAGTCTTTAGGAATATGACTAGAAGAGTCAAAATAGGTAAAGAGTGATTCCAAAGGTGGAGCCCACCCCTGCTGTGTTCTTCCTTAAGAGGAATCTACACTAGGAGCTTTTCATCTTCTAAGATGGCTTATAAATGATTTAACTTCTTCTGTAGATACCAGAGGCCATTAAGGTACAAATATAAGAGGGGTGAACAGCAAGGAGAGAATAATAAAATCTAAGTAGCTAACCTAAGACCCTTATACAAGCCTTGGTTCTCTAATCCCGAAGTTACCTGATCCGATTGAGACACAGAGTCCAGGCAATGTTCCGGAGGCCAAGAGCAGATGTTCTGGCCACACAAGGCCCCCACCTGACTCACAGGTGTCCAATATCAAGGGACAAAACTGGAATAAATGACCTTTCTCGGTGCCAAAGTGCCAGCAGTTGGCCTGAGTCCAGTTGGCAACCCCCCCTCCTTGTTCCTTGTCCTTGAAGCTTTCAGGGCCCCCCCCCCGGGGGATTTCTCTCGCCCCTGGGCCTAACGCCCCCCCCTCCCCTCTCTCTCCCACTCTGGAACTGAAGCATCATTACGTTCCCAGAGAGGGGCCTTCTGGCCTGGAACGGGCCTTTCTGAAAAGCCAGTGAACTGCTGGATGGAGCCAGCCTCTTGACATATGGCAGCAGCCACAGCTGCTGCGGCCTTCTCCCCCCACTTGGGCTTGACACACCAAAGGTCCTGGTGAAACAGAGGGAGGGAGAGTCCTTGGGGGGGGGTCCCCTCGAGGGCGGGTACTTGAGACCAACCCACACGCAAGACCAGCAACCAGGCAGCTGGACCTGGAGCCCAAGACCTGCATTCGGTACCAGCCCCTCAACAAGGGAAGACAGGTACAGAGAGGGTTTCCTTCTCCCCCGATGAGCTATGAGTTGCCAATACACCTCCAGAGCGGGGCAGGGTTGTTGGAGCCCTTCAATTTGGGCAGGAAGGGAAGCTGCCAAGAAGAGACCAGCAAATCTTTGCCCTGCCTGGGAGGGAGGGAGGGAGGGAGGGAGGGAGGGAGGGCCATTAAATGACAAGCAGATTCTGCCCACGGGGGAGGGGAGGGGGCGTGTGGGTCCGGGGGAGGGGGAGCACGGCAGCCTCCCCCAAGCCTGGTGCACCCCTTAGGTGAGTGTCTTGGGGCAGAGCTCGGGAGAAGCGGGGAACTCTGGACTTCCCATTATGCTTGGACCCATTGCCTGCCCCTCCCCATGCAACCTCCTTCTTACAGACTGGATAAGCGCCTCTATAAGAGAATTGGGGGGGGGGGGACTCCCAACCTTCCACAATTTCCCCAAACGGACGCCACACAGCAGCTTTCTGCTTTGAAGTCCCTCTCCCCCAGAGGGCAGGACCAATAAGGAATTTTAAGGCATTTCCACTCCAAAGCCAACAGCAGGCAGGATCCCCGGAAATCCACAGGACTGCTTCATTTTACTTTGCAGGGTGTGCAGGGAGCTTCAGAAGGCTGGAGTTACAGGCTGGAACCAGGGAGGGAAAACTCTCAGGTGCACTTCCATCATGTTTTCCTTCCCCCTACAATGCTAGAGCTGTGACCCCTCCGTCTCCCTCTGCCATGTGAAATGTGACTGCCCACAAGGCGGCAGCACGGAGGCCTCCCCTGCAGGTCAGAACCAAGAGGTTCGGCTCCCCTGTTGGTCTTCCGACCTGCCCCGCCCTGGCAGCAACGATTTCCTGTCAATGGGAGGAGGTCTGCCCTTCCAAGGGGTTGTCTGGTGTGGCGCTCTTGCAGGGCACGGTCTCCCTTCCAGGGATTAGCTGTTGGGATACTTACAAGTTGCTTACACTTTCAGTCATTATAGAGTTAACTGTTGTTTTTAGTAGCCTAATTTGTAGCCAATTAGAAGTAGACATGAGTTAGCCTGGGAAAATCTGTAGGAGGTGTTAGTGAAATTAAGTGGTCTGTAACCTTTCTATTAGGGGCCGCAGTGGCTCTAGTGGTTAAGACGCTGAACTGCAGACCGGAAGGTCTGTAGTTTGGAATTTCAAGACCCGAGTGTCATGTGACGGAGTGAGCTCCCAGCTCCTGCCAACCTAGCAACTTGAAAGCAAGAAATTGCAAGTAGATAAATAGGTACCGCTTCGGTGGGAAGGTAACTGCATTCTGTGCACCTCGGCATTTAGTCATGCTGGCCACATGACCACGGAAACGTCTTCGGACAGCGCTGGCTCTTCGGCTTGGAAATGGAGATGAGCACCGCCCCCTAGAGTCAGATTTGACTGGCTTTCGAGCAAGGGAAACCCTTACCTTTAACCTTTATTTTTAATTAATTTTTTATTAATTTCAGAATCTTAAAAATTAATGGGTTGTACTAAAAGGAAGGAGAGGATTGCCCATTGGAAACAATGGGAGACGCAGGAAGACCCATTGGAAATAACGGGAGCCAGGAAGTTGCAATAAAAATGCGGAATGGATATTCCATTAGGGTCTCTGGGCCCAAATACACTACTCTGGGGACGTAGTGGAATGACAGCCCCAGGGTGTGCCAGGAGTGTTCTGGGACAGGGATGAGAGGCCATGGAGTGGAATGACAGCCCCAGGGTGGAGCAGGAGTGTTCAGGAACTGGAATGAAAGGGCCACGGATTGGAATGACAGCCCTAGGGTGTGCCAGGAGTGTTCAGGAGCTGGAATGACAGGGCCACGGATTGGAATGACAGCCCTAGGGTGTGCCAGGAGTGTTCAGGAGCTGGAATGACAGGGCCACGGATTGGAATGACAGCCCTAGGGTGTGCCAGGAGAGTTCAGGAAGTGGAATAACAGGGCCACGGATTGGAATGACAGTCCTAGGGTGTGCCAGGAGTGTTCAGGAGCTGGAATGACAGGGCCAACAGTGGAATGACAGCCCTAGGGTGTGCCAGGAGTGTTCAGGAACAGGAATGACAGGGCCACAGATTGGAATGACAGCCCTAGGGTGTGCCAGGAGTGTTCAGGAGCTGGAATGACAGGGCCAACAGTGGAATGACAGCCCTAGGGTGTGCCAGGAGTGTTCAGGAGCTGGAATGACAGCCCCAGGGTGGAGCAGGAGTGTTCAGGCACTGGAATGACAGGGCCACGGATTGGAATGACAGCCATAGGGGGTGCCAGGAGTGTTCAGGAGCTGGAATGACAGGGCCACGGATTAGAATGACAGCCCTAGGGTGTGCCAGGAGTGTTCAGGAGGTGGAATGACAGGGCCACGGATT
>NW_015168116.1:92842-92975 GCF_001447785.1 Gekko japonicus
TGGCGGCCCTAGGGTGTGCCAGGAGCTGGAATAACAGGGCCAATAGTGGAATGACAGCCCTAGGGTGTGCCAGGAGCTGGAATGACAGGTCCAATAGTGGAATGACAGCCCTAGGGTGTGCCAGGAGTGTTCA
>NW_015168116.1:96388-98925 GCF_001447785.1 Gekko japonicus
GTCATTCCACTATTGGCCCTGTCATTCCAGCTCCTGGCACACCCTAGGGCTGTCATTCCAATCCGTGGCCCTATCATTCCAGCTCCTGAACACTCCTGGCGCACCCTAGGGCTGTCATTCCAATCCGTGGCCCTGTCATTCCAGCTCCTGAACACTCCTGGCACACCCTAGGGCTGTCATTCCACTGTTGGCCCTGTCATTCCAGTTCCTGAACACTCCTGGCACACCCTAGGGCTGTCATTCCAATCCGTGGCCCTGTCATTCCGGCTCCTGAACACTCCTGGCACACCCTAGGGCTGTCATTCCAATCCGTGGCCCTGTCATTCCAGCTCCTGAACACTCCTGGCACACCCTAGGGCTTTCATTCCACTGTTGTCCCTGTCATTCCAGCTCCTGAACACTCCTGGCACACCCTAGGGCTGTCATTCCAATCCTTGGCCCTTTCATTCCAGTTCCTGAACACTCCTGGCACACCCTGGGGCTGTCATTCCAATCCGTGGCCTCTCCTTCCATCCCCAGAGTAGTGTATTTGGGCCCAGAGACCCTAATGGAAAATCCATTCCACATTTTTATTGCAACTCTACTTGTACTCTAATGTTTTCTAATGGAGCCCATGCAAGTCAATTGGCATTCCAGGCTCCCATTATTTCCAATGGGTCTTCCAGCGTCTCCCATTGTTTCCAATGGGCAATCCTGTCCTTCCTTTTAGTACATCCCTTCCGCATTTTCTTTGCAATTGTACTGTAATGTATTTCAATGGAGCCCATGGAAGTCAATTAGCATTCCTGGCTCCTATTATTTCCAATGGGTCTTCCAGCGTCTCCCATTGTTTCCAATGGGCAATCCTGTCCTTCCTTTTACAACAAGGAAAAATTAACACTTTGATAATAATCTACTACAATCTGCCAACTATATTCTGCTTCTATTTCATTTGTATATTATAGTCATTAATTAAGTCTAATAGAAATTGGCATGCCTAAATAAATATTTCTGCCTGTCAAAATTACTCCTGTACAAATGCAATTATAAACTCTATTTCCCATAATTTTCCTTGCATCTATTTGAGTAATTTTTTGTTAGATCTCCTTATGTTTATGACCATATGTTCTGTATGTATTTCATCTTAAAATTTATATTATAAGATGAAATACAGTAAAGTAAAATAGAAAGAAAAAAAGAAATATATTACACCATTTCATTACTCTATCTTAATATTTTTTACTCTGATTATGTTCTTCTTCTTTAACCAGCCAGTTTGGTGTCGTGGTTAAGTGTGCGGACTCTAATCTGGGAGAACCGGGTTTGATTCCTCACTCCTCCACTTGCACCTGCTGATGTGACCTTGCGTCAGTCACAAGCTCTGGCACAGCTGTCCTTGAAAAAGAGCAGCTTCTGTCAAGAGCTCTCTCAGCCCCACCCACCTCACAGGGTGTCTGTTGTGGGGAGGGGGAGGGAAAGGAGTTTGCAAGCCGCTCTGAGACTCCGAGTGAAGGGCCATGGGGTATAAATCCAATCTCTTCTTCTTCTTCTTAACTGGAGCTCTTCTAACCGGCGTTCCCTCCCACTGGGACTCCGGCACAGTTCCGAAGAAGACTCATAAAGTGAGTCTTGCCCATTGGGGAGGTGTGTGTGTGTGGGGGGGGGGTCCCATTGGGCCTTCCCGCGTGCTTCTCTGCTCTTTGTATTCCAGACTCCTTTACTTGGGGGAAAGATAGAAGGAAAAGGGGGAGGGGAAGCTCCGTAACTGTGATCTCCTCCAATGTAGTTCTTTACAGTCTTGTGGGACCGTCCTCTTCTTCCGGTTACCAATGTGAAAAGTATGCAGGCGGAGAGTGATTTCAGCTAAGCATACCTTTATTTAGTTCAGGAAAAATACAACTGACCAGCTCGCAGGCTGGTTTATATGCACTCAGAAAACCTGCCTCCATGTACACCTAAACACACACCCCTACTCCCGATAGGCTATTTACAGTAACCGGGCGACCATTGGTCTCTGTGGGCACCAGATTAGCGATTAAGGCATGCCGGTCCTAGTCCAGCCCATATCCCAGACTCTGTAAATATCTGGATATTGATCAGTAACTCTGATCAATATGACATAGCTCTAAGTCCGATGACCTCTGACCATCCATAGTGCCTGTGGAGCTAGCTTGTTAATCATTATACCAATGCAAGCACCTTTAAGACAAATCCCCTGAAAGTTATTGTTCTCCTCTGGTTTTCTGAATATGAACTCTGAACCCCAGCTATGTGAACTCTCAACCCCAGCACACGGATGGAGGGGAGGGGGGAAGCAGAATGGGGATAAAATAAACTGCTGCTGCCTTGAGAGGCAGACTGATTTCTCTACCCTCGAGAGAGTTGTCTCGCGTGATTCTTCAGGTCTCCCGGCTGGGAAGCTAGCCCTGGGCCAAGTCTAATTTGCCGAACACCCGGGCCCCTGCTAGGGCCGCTAGCACGTGGCTTACCACAGGCACCGGGTACGCGTGGGCCTGCAGGGCTTTGTTTATAGTACATTTATAGTCCGCGCAGATGCG
>NW_015168116.1:99432-101215 GCF_001447785.1 Gekko japonicus
CTCCATGGTGCAGGGGGCTCCCTCTATGAGGACCGTCACATGCATTTTGTTGGGGCCGTCGGGGGGGCAAGTTACAGACCTGGTGTTGCGGGAAGTGGGACGACACGGTGTGGAGCTCGAAGGGTGGTTCCGCAGTGGTCTGGTGTGTTGCAGATCTCGGGCATTGTCCCTTGGACCGGCAGACCTTTGCGATGTGTCCGGCCTTGTTGCAGGAACAGCAGACCGCGTTCCGGAAATGGCACAACTTGCGCTCGTGGTCCTCCCCGCAGCTGGTGCACAGGCTTGGAGACGAGGCCTTGATGGTCCTGGAGGAGGTGTGTTTGGGTCGATGCGAGGTCCGCTGTCGGAGCTGTAGGACTTCCTCCTGGTCCGAGGCGTCGGAGACGCTGCTCACTTGAGTGTGGTGGACCGCCTTGGCGCGGCGGTCTCGATGGGCCGTCTCGTAGGCGGAGGCCTCCCGGACCGCCTTGTCCAGGTCGAGGTCGTTCTGACTGACCAGTTTCCGCCGGAGTTTGGGCTCTCGCAGGCCCACCAGGAATTGGGTCAGCAGGATGTCCGATAGACTCTGGAACGCACAGTTTGTGGCCGCTCGCTGGAGTCCCGCAAGGAAATCGTAGGCGGACTCGTCTGGCCCTTGTACCCTCGCACAGAATTCCATCCGCTCCGCGAATTTAGTGGGTTTGGGGGCCAGGTGGTCCGTCAGCGCCTGGATCAGCACCGCGTAGGGCTCCTCTGCGGTCTTCTTTGGGCGATGAGGTCCTTTAGGAGTAGGACCGTACTCATGCCGCACAAGTGGAGGAAATGGTCCTTTTTCATCCCGTCGTCCGTAATTTTCTGGCAGTTGAAGTAGCTCGTCAGGATCTCGAGCCAGGCCTCCCATTCGGTGGGGCGGGCGATATCAAAAGCAGAGATGTTGCTCTGAGGGGTCGCCATTGTGTTGCAGCCTCGTGGTAGGGTGGCCCCCTGGAATGGCGGCGGCGTCTGGAGCATTGAGAGGGGCGCTGCTGCTCACGGGGTCAGCAGGGTGCAAAGCGGAGCTGGGAGCGGAGCGATGAGCAGTTGCCGGAGAGCTGGGATGCGAAGCAGCACGGTTCCCGGAGGTCTCGGCGTCAGGGCTCGGTGCGGTGCTCGTGTTGGCGTCCGGGTCTTTGTTCATGGGGTCGTGGATCCCATCCTCGCTGCCAGTGAAAAGTATGCAGGCGGAGAGTGATTTCAGCTAAGCATACCTTTATTTAGTTCAGGAAAAATACAACTGACCCGCTTGCAGGCTGGTTTATATGCATTCAGAAAACCCGCCACCACGTACACCTAAACACACACCCCTAATCCCGATAGGCTATTTACAGTAAGGGGGGACCATTGGTCTCCCAGCTGGGAAGCTAGCCCTTTAATTGGGCCGGCTAGGATCCTTCCGATCCATTGTCTTTTGACTGAAGCTACAGATGGATTGTGCCTGGCCAGCCCGGGCAAGTCCGGGCATGTCAGGCTGAATACATTACACCATGTTTAGCCACCTAGCCCAAGTCCAATCCCAACGCCTTCAGGAGCTCCTCAGAGGAGACGGATTATTCGAGCCCGGTTTCCTGGGCGCGGTTTTGGCTGCCTTTGTCGGGTCCCACCTCTGCCCGTCTCCGACCAGGCCAGCCCCGGGGCTCTTTTGCCTCGCGAAGGCCGAGATCCCGCCCCTCCCTGGTCCTCTGGCGCCGGAGCGACACCCGGTGGGCAACCGAGGGACTCCGGCGCCCTGCAGCCTCCCAGGCCGGCCGCCGCGGACTGAGCCCCC
>NW_015168116.1:101535-119711 GCF_001447785.1 Gekko japonicus
CAGCGGGGGTCCTTTGTGTTTTGTAAAAAAACCCGATGCCCCTCACCCCCCCCCGCGGGTTCGGCAGAGGGGCATCTCGGGCCCCGGAGAGGCAGCTCTTTGTCGGGAAGGAGGCTGCAGGAGTTTGGACACGCCCCCCCCCCAGCCGGCACGCCCCTCTCCGCAGGGATCTGGCCAGCGGAAGCCTCCTCATGCCACGAGATGACCTTTCCGTTGACCTGAACCAGAGGCTTTATCCTGCGCAGGCTCGCGATCACCTGCCTGCCTCATGCCCAGCCTTCCCTGCGCATGATGGAGAGGCCCTCCCCCCCCTTCCCTTGGATCCAGGCCCTCTGCCCTGGAGGGGATGTGGTGGGGTTTATTTCAAGAGTCCCCGGGCCCTCCCCCCACCAACTGGGTGGCCCCTGCAGACGGGGAAGCCCACTCACCTCCTCCTCCCTGCCGGGGCTCACTGGGCCCTCCTCGTCCACACAGAGCAGAAGGGAGCACAGAGAGTCATGCATACACTGGATGACTCCGTCGGAAAGGGAGTGCTCGGCACATGGGCGGGGGCACTCTTGTCTAGGGTTTCTTTCAAGGTGCCACAGTGGGACGCGGGTCTGAGGTGGGATCTAGCGCCTGTTGGCATGGGCTTCTGTTTCACACAGAACTCTCCTTTGTGTGTGTGGGTGGGTGGGGGGTGGTGGTGATGTGACTCAGAGGGCCACAGAACGCACTCCTGGCCAGGCAGCGGTGGGCACTCCTCTTTAGCCAAGCCCCATCCCAAGAAAGTGGAGGCGCATTGCCCAACAGTTCTGCAGCTGCTGTAAACTGAAGTGGATTTTTAAAATGTGCGCCTGGAATGTTGACTCTTGCCATCCCTAATTCTCAGTGTTTGAATCCACTTTGGAGGGATGAGCTTTAAAACCTTGTTGATGGGGAGAGCTGCAGGGATTCAGGGCATTAAAAACTCTCTCACACACACACACCCAAAAACCTCCCCACAGTGCAGCAGTCGCTGTCAAGGGGTAGGCTGGAACCCCCCCCCCCCCCCCCGCACCTCTTAGCCAGGGCACCTCCTCCCAGGGCAGAAATGAAACGCAGACAGTGCCTGGAGTGTTGGTCAAGAGACGGCCAGGCTTTATTGCAAGGGTGTGGAGACTCCTGCCTGGCAGGGTCAGGAGGACAAGAGAACCAAGGAGACACAGAGGCTGCCCTGGAGGAGGCAGAGGACATTTCAAGGAGTGCACTCCCGGGGGAGGGGTTCTGGTGGGGTAGTGCACAGGCCCCTCCCTCCCTCCCTCCCTCCCACCATGTGAGCAGACCTCCCCGGAGCCCCGCCCCGAAGCCTCCTTCACACCACGGCACCCTACTCACAGGGGGGGGAGGGGGGAGGGGGTGCCACGTGCTCATCTGTCTACAGAAGCCAGCTCTGGAGGGTGCGGGATGGAGCTCGACAGGCAGAGGAGGAGGAGGAGGAGGAGGAGGATCAAAGTACTGCTTGCAGGCAATCTACTTATAAACATATCTCCATTTACAAGATTCTAATATTGCACGTACGTTAGTCACGAGAGGACAAGGGAAGGTGCCCGGATGGGGCTGGGGGGGGGGGGGCGGGTGGTTGTGGCTGTGCCCCCCCCCCCCAGTAGCAGCGGTGGCAGCAGCAGCCCTTCTGCAGGCGGCAGAGGTTGCCATGACCTTGGGGCCACTCCATCAGTCATCACATCCCTCCATTCCGTCACCATGTCAACCGTTGCTAGGTTCCGCCCAGTGCGTCAGCCTGGTTGCTAAGCTCCCTGGGCTGCTGCCATGTCTGGTGCTGGATGGGGGGGGAGGGGCTCTCTCACAATGTCAGCTCTTCTGAAGCCCCCCCCCCACACACACACACTACCTTCTCTAAGGCCTTTGGGAGGCATCTCCCCCCTAAGAAGTGTATCGCCCCCCCGCCCCCTCCGAAGCCCTGCGCTTGGTGACCCACAATGCAGAGCAGAATTCCAGAGCTCAGCGTCCAGAGAAGCCCAGGTTGCCTCCAGCGCTGAACCCGTTCCCTGGCCCCAGGGCTTTGGACAGACGCTTGGAAGCCAGCAAACCGGATCAGCAGGGGCTCGGGTGAGGAGACGCGGACTCACTCATCAAGAAGAGACTCATCCTGTGGTCCCTTCTGGGCCCATTGGCTTCCAAGGACAAAGAAGGCTGGAACTATGCTAGCACTGCACAGTGGGCCATGCCAGATCCCCCAGTCCGGGCAAAGGCTGCTTACGTGGTGCAGCAGGTCACCCAAACCGTGGGGCTTGCGGCCCAGCAGTGAACCCACTGCACACAGCCTGGGAGAGGCCCTGCCTCAGCCTCCGGTCACCCGTCAGCTCAGCTGCCTGGTGGAATAGGAGGAGGAGGAGGAGGACAGCCCCCCCCGTCCCCCCCAGGCCTCAACAGCGTTGCCCTCCTCCCAGCACTCCAACCGCCTCCCCGCTCTGGCGGCCACACGGTCGGTCAGCCACAACCCACTCAGGGGCAGCAAGGTGGGAGGAGGACAGGAGCAGGAAGATCTGTCCTCTCCCAGGTAGAAAGAGACGGGCGGGGGTGGGGGAGCCAAGTATTCCCAGGATAACATGTTAGAAGGCTCACAAAGTGCTTGAATGCAGGGAAGAGGGGTGGGGGGGAGGGGGGGAGCCTTCCCGCCTGGCCCCTCTCCCTCCTCCTGCCCTGAGCTAGACGTCAGACTCCAGGAGGTACTGCTCAGTGTAGTCCTTGGCCAATTCCAGGCCCAGGGCCCCCTGGCAGAACTCAGCCATGTCCAGCCACAGCGCTGGCTCAAGGAAGAGCTGGCACATCACGTTGCCCTGGAGGCTGGGCACCTGCAGGCGGAGGTGGTGGATCAGCTGGCTCTTGACGTGGGCCAGGGCGTGGCCAAAGACATCGATGTTGAGATAGAACCAGTCTTTGCCCAGCGGGATGGGGAAGGGGCGGGTGCTGAGGGTGGCCACGGTGGGGCGGGACTTCTTGTCCACCACCCAGCAGAGCTCTTTCTTCTGCAGGAGGCCCAGGTTGCTGGCCGTGGCCTTGAAGGGCTGCCAGTCTTGGATGATGGTCTGGTTAGGGAGGACTTCGCTGCGGAAAGACTCTCGCAGGACGATCTCGGCCACTTCGCCCGCCACGAGCAGCTCAGACGGCTCCGGGCAGAAGCCGCCCTCCTCCAGGGCCAACACCGTGACGTCCAGGCGAGACAGGAGATCTTGGGCATTGAAACGCACCAGGAGGATCCCCTAGGGGAACAGGAGAGACAGGGGTGGTTGGCAAAGGCCCCCAGTGGGCCACCCAGCCAGGGGTTCTTGGTCTTCCTGCCCTCCCTGAGACGAGCCGCGTGAGGGGTGCCCCTCCCCCCAGGGGAAACACGATGCCCACGTGGAGCCCGCTGGTGTGATGGAGTGGGCAGCCTCAGATTAAGTCTGAGTGAAAATCCCGGCCCATCCATGGAAAGCTCCCAGCGCCCCCCCCCCCCCGCCTAACCTGCCTCAGAGAGCTGTTGAGCGAATAAGGGTGGAGCGGAGAGAGCCACGTGGGCTGTCTTGAGCCCCTTGGTCGAAGCTTCCAAGTCACAGAATCACATAGAGTTGGACGGGACCTCCAGGGTCATCTAGTCCAACCCCCTGCACAAGGCAGGAAATTCACAAATACCACCCCCCCCACACACACACCCAGTGGCCCCTGTTCCACACCCAGAAGATGACAAAAAACCCTCCAGGATCTCTGGAGAAAAATTGCTGCCTGACCCCAAAGTGGTGATCAGCATTTCCCTGGGCGTGTAAAAAAGGGCCACGAGAACTAAGCACTGAGGCAACCCTTCCTGCCCTCCCTCTCATGGTCTGCCTAAGTCCACAGGATCGGCATTGCTGTCAGATGGCCATCGGGCCTCTATTTGAACACCTCCCAAGAAGGAGAGGCCACCACCTCCCGAGGAAGCCCGTTCCACTGAGGAACCGTGCTTACTGTCAGGAAGTTCTTCCTAATCTTTAGCCAAAAACTCTTCTGATTTAATTTCAACCTGTTGGTCCTGGTCCGACCTTCCAGGGCAATAGAAAACAGCTCCGCACCATCCTCTAGATGACAGCCCTTCAAGTACTTGGAAGATGGTTTTCATATCACCTCTCAGTCGTCTCCTCTCCAGGCTAAACATACCCAGCTCCTTCAACCTTTCCTCACAGGACTTGGTCTCCAGACCCCTCACCATCTTCATTGCCCTCCTCTGGACATGTTCCAGCTTGTCTATATCATTCTTAAATTGTGGTGCCCAAAACTGAGCACAATACTCTAGGTGAGGTCTAACCAGTGAAGAGTAAAGCAATACCATCAGTTTGCGTCATGTGGACCCTATACTTCTGTTCAGAAGTTGTTTCATAGAAAAAGAGCTAGGGGAACTCATTAGCGTAACTCATTAGCATATGCCACACCCCCTTACATCACCGGAAGTGTGTCAGGTGGACCTGCAAGGCCGGCGGGAGTGCAAGGAAGCCCCGCGAAGGCCCTCCCTGGCCCCAGGCAGGCAGGGGTGGGGAGAGGCAGGGAGGAAGCAACTTACCCTCCCTCTTCTCCTGCCTCCTCCTGGCTGAATGAGGGCCGGAAGTGGGGCGGCCGGAAGCAGGGGGCGGGGCTTCGTCATGTGCCCCGCCCCCATACCTCACCCGAGGGAACTGCGATCCCCCGCGATCCCCCCCGAAATGACCTCTGCTTCTGTTGATACAGCCCAAAATTGCATTTGCCTTTTTAGCTACAGCATCACACTGCTGACTCATGGTCAGTGTATGGTCTACTAAGACCCCTAGATAGATCCTTTTCACACTTACTACTGCCAAGACAAGTCACTCTCATCCTATACTTATGCATTTCATTTTTCCTACCTAAATGCAGAACTTTATATTTTTCTGTTTTAAAATTCATTTTATTTGTTTTAGCCCAGTTTTCCAGCCTGTCAAGATCATCCTGTAACCTGACTCTGACTTCTACTGTATTTGCTACCCCTCCCAATTTAGCATCATCTGTGCATTTAATAAGCATTCCCTCTATCCCTTCATCCAAATCATTGATAAAGATGTTGGAAAAAACAGGTCCCAGGACAGATCCTTGAGGCACTCCACTTGTCACTCCTCTTCAAGAGGATGAGGAATGATTAACAAGTATTCTTTGGGTCCACCTAACACCTAACAGTCATAGGATCCAAACCACATTTTTCCAATTTGTCAACAAGAATATTTTGTGGACTCTTATCAAAAGGCTTACTGAAATCAAGATAAACTCTGTCCACAGCATTCCCCTGATCCCGCAAGGTAGTAGCTTTCTCCAAAAAAAAAAAAAGGTGATAAGGGTTAGTCTGACATGACTTGTTCTTGAGCAACTCTTAGTGACTCCAGCCGTCCTTTCTAAATGCTCAGCGTCATTCCATTGCTGACCACAGAGAAGCGCCAAGGGGAGATTGCAATGCGAGCCCGCGGAACTTGAGTTCATTCAACGGTTCAGAACAATGCACCCCACTCCGGGGCTGAATAGGAACACAGGATTCTTAGCTCACCAGAGGTGGTGATTTTCTGCACCTTGGCATTTCCCCCTTCTGCTCTAATCAAGCTGATTGTGCGACGCACTGTACCTCTGCACCCGGAGTCCCTTCTCTGCACAGCACCCCTCCCACCTCCTGCCTGGAGATCTCAGTTCCATCTCGTCTCTGGCTCTCTCAAAAGCTCCTGCCCCCAAAACCTGGCCAGGGTCCCTCAGGGGCTCCTGGACTCGAGTCCATGTCGTCTGCTGCAGACCGGCACAGGAGCCCCCTCTGAAAAGACGTCCGTCCGCCCGCCTGCCCCCCCCGTCTCCCCAGGGGCCGAGGTCATCCACCCATCCCCCTCAGCTTCGGCCTTTGTACTGTTCCTCCCCGGGGCCAAGAAGGGCAAGGACCCTGGGACAGTCATGTGGGTGGTGGGTGTGCCGGGACTGAACGCCCCCCCCCCCATGAAAGGGAATCCCTGAAAAGAGAGGTCTGTCTCACAGCAGAGACCAAAGGTTCCACACGAGGTCCCACCCTAGGGAGGGCAGCAGGCGCACACACACAGGCACACAGGCACAGCAAGCCCAGCTTCTTCTGCACGGCACTGCCGCCGCCGCCGCCGCCACCTCCTCCTCCTGGGCATGCATGGTGGATCCCGCTAGCTAGCCCCTGGGCGGGCGACCCGGTGGCCCAGAGGATTCCTCCGCATGGGGTCCGCTTGCCCCCATCCCTCTCCGTCCTCTGCCCACAGTCCTCAAGGGCATAACTCTGGCTCCTCCTCTTCCTGTCAGCTGACTCTGATGTCGCAGGACTGTGGTGCCATGTGATCTCTTCTCACACACTTGCTGCTCAGTGAGGGTTCAGGGTGCTTTGCTGGGAGGTCTTCGGGGTCAGTCACTCTCCCACCCAGATCTACCTCACAGGGTTGTTTTGAGGATGCAGTGGGGGAAGGGAGACAGCGTTACTCTCAGCTCCTTGGAGGAAAGGTACGAGAGAGACGAGGCCCTCTGGCTGTCTGCGCTGCGGCCTGCCCGCCTCTTCTGGTGGGCCCCCTTCAGAAGGGAGGGAGGACCCCCCCCCCGCTTTCCTCATCCCTCTTCGGTCCCGGCAGAACTGCGGCCCATTTGCATGTGGAGCGCCAGGGAGAGCGAAGGGCTTCCAGGGCTTCAAGAGCCAGGCTGCCCTGCAGGACTCAAGAGCGAATTAGATAAAGACAAAAGGACAATTCCATTTTGTGGATCAAAAACTGGCTGATTAATAGGAAACAGAGAGTGCGTGTAAATGGGCAATTTTCTCAGTGGAAGGTGGTAAGCAGTGGGGTACTGCAGAGATCAGGACTCGGTCCGATGCTTTTTAACTTGTTCATTAATGATTTGGAGTTGGGAGTAAGCAGCGAAGTGGCTAAATTTGCGGATGATACGAAGTTGTTCAGGGTGGTGAAAACCAGGGAGGATTGTGAGGCACTCCAAAGGGATCTGTCGAGGATGGGCGTCAGCGTGGCAAATGGGCGTCAGCGTGGCAAATGGGGTTCAATGTGGCCAAGTGTAAAGTGATGCACACTGGAGCCAAAAATCCTAACTACAAATACACGTTGATGGGGTCTGAACTGGCAGAGACTGACCAAGAGAGAGATCTTGGAGTCGTAGTAGATAACTCACTGAAAACGTCGAGACAGTGTGTGACTGCAATAAAAAAGGCCAATGCTATGCTGGAGATTATTAGGAAGGGTATTGAAAACAGATCAGCCAATATCATAATGCCCCTATATAAATCAATGGTGCAACCTCATTTGGAATACTGTGTGCAGTTCTGGTCACCACACCTTTAAAAGGATATTATAGCTTTGGAAAAAGTGCAGAAAAGGGCAACTCGAATGATAAAAGGGTTGGAACACTTTCCCTATAAAGAAAGGTTAAAGCGCTTAGGGCTCTTTAGCTTGGAGAAAAGACGACTGAGGGGTGACATGATAGGAAGTAGTTCTTCACTCAAAGAGTGATTGACACATGGAATTCACTGCCACAGGAGGTGGCAGCGACTACAAGCATGGACAGCTTCAAGAGGGAATTAGATAAGCATGTGGAGCAGAGGTCCATCGGTGGCTATTAGCCACAAAGTATTGGAGCTCTGGTGGCTCAAGTGGTTAAGACGCTGAACTGCAGGCTGTGGAAGGCTGGTAGTTCAGCAGTTCGATACCCAAGTGTGCCACATGACAGAGTGAGCTCCCATCTCTAGTTCCAGCTCCTGCCAGCCTAGCAGTTCGAAAGCAAGAAATTGCAAGTAGATAAATAGGTACCAGTTCAGTGGGAAGGTAACAGCGTTCCGTGCACCTTGGTGTTTAGTCATGCCGGCCACATGACCATGGAAATGTCTTCGGACAGCGCTGTCTCTTCGGCTTTGAAACGGAGATGAGCACCGCAACCCTAGAGTTGGATTCAACTGGCTTTCGAGCAAGGGAACCTTTACCTTTTTATAGATAGGAACTCTCGGTCTGGGGCGAGTGATGCTCTGTATTCTTGGTGCTTGGAGGGGGGGGGTCAACAGTGGGAAGGGCTTCTAGTGCCCTCTGGCCCCATTGCTGGACCTCCTGATGGCACCTGGTACTTTTGGCCACTGTGTGACACGGAATGTTGGACTGGATGGGCCGTTGGCCTGATCCAACATGGGCTTCTCTTATGTTTTTATGTATGACCCCCCTCCACTGCCCAGGCAGCATTATGGCCAGTGAGGCGGATGCTCTTCCACACACACACCCCATCTGTCATCCTTTGGAAAGGCGTGGGGGGGGCAGGGAGAAAACAAGCACCATTCTCAAAAGTTGGAAGTCTTGCAGATTCCTAATCAGTGGCACTGAGCCCCTCCCCCGCTGCCAGTTTTAATGAACATTTACCTCAACAACCAGAAGAGCCATAGTCGTTCTCTTTTCCCCCACCCCATAAGTGTTGACTCCTCTGAAGCACACCTCTTGCTCCAGCCTTGAAGCAAGAGCCTGCTGTCACGCCCCGACAGAGAAAGGCCCAGGAGAGAGCCACAGCTATGCCTGTCCGAGTGCGAATCCAGCCCCCCACCAGAGAGTCAGGCTCACACACGCACACACACACACAGAGTCTGGGCACTGAGTTCTTCTTGAGTTTTCATCACTAGTGCCCAAAAGTTACTTGAAATGCCAAGGGTCCGCTCCGCCGCCTGCCGAGTGGTGGCCCCTTCTCTCAGACAGCATGCCCCATACACCCGAGCCGCCAGGCACCCTCAAGCAGTTCCGCGTTGCCTCGTAAGCACCTGGTTTGTTTCAGCCCCCCGCCCCGGCCCTTTACCTGCTTGGCGATGACCCGGTACTTCTTGAAGTCCTTGGGCCCCAGCTTGTCGTCCCTCGTCAGGCGCGACACCTTGACACTGGGGTGCTTCTCCTTCACCATCTCCAGGCAGAAGCGCTGCAAGATGCCGGCCACGCCCTTGCCACGCTCCCAGGGGGCCACGCGCAGCCCCTCCACCAGGACTGTCTCACCAGCATCTACGATGTAGACAGACTGGAGCCCGATCTGGTTGTGGATTTGGGGGACGGGGGGGGGGAGAAAGTAGACAACGGACGGTTAGTGTGCCCAGTGGGAGCGACTGGCGGTCTTGAACAAGTCTGTAATTGGGGGAAAAAATGGTGGCGTTAATTAAACAAAGCAGGTGAGGAACAGGGAGAGGGTGGGGGGCAAGAAGGGAGGCAAAGAGGACGGAGCCAAAAGCGCCGTTCCCAGGCAAGTCTGAGCACATGATTAAAACGGTGACAAACAAGAGCACAACGTCATTCAGTGAGAGAGCACAGAGTAAGCGTCATACTAGTACCATTGTGCGGGGCCCCTTATGCTACGGGCGTCTCAAGGGCAGAGAGACACACAAAGAGGGAGACATATATTTTGGTAACTTGTGTCCCGAGGCCGAACTGTAAGGATTTAGGATCCGCGCTCCGGCAGCCCCGTCACGGTCCTCCGCGGGAGCCCCGCCACCTTCCTTGACGGGGACCTGATCCCCCACACACCTACGTGAATAAAATCCAGCGAAAATCATTTGGGTTTAGTCCATTGCTTTCTTTCAAAAAGAAAAAAAAGGAGAGACAGAAAGAAAGGCACAGAAGAAAGAGAGAGAGAGAGAGAGAGCCCAGAGTGAAGCTGGAAACACAGAATTTCAGGAAAAAAATCAACCCCTCCCTGGCACAACTGGAGCTGGGCGCACGGGGGGGGGGATGTGCCGCACCTGGGGGCAACAGCACCCCGGGGAGCCAGCGGCCATTGGGAGCCTTCCCATCTGCTCCATCCCCAGGGTAGCTGGAGGGGAGGGGAGGGCCCGGCCCAAGGCCCCTCTGAGCCACAACGGCCAAGGCCAATCCACAGTGGAAAGGAAGGCCCCGCCCTCAAAGGCCGCTGGGCCAGACAAGCCCCCAGTGCTCTGCACATGTGGGGGGGGGGGCTCTCGGCGAGGCTGTGGGCATCCAGGCACTCCCTGAGCAGGACAGCCCAAGGTTCAGCCTCAGCCCACGGACCACCTCTTCCACAACCGTGTCATTCCTTAACCAGAAAGAGGTTTGGTCTTGTGCTGGGGGGCCCCAAATTGGCAGGCCAGCCGCTGTCTCTTTGGCCACGGAAGTCTCCACGTGCAGGCCACTTAGTCGATCCAATTCTGGGGAGCTTGGCTTGGCTTGGGAGCCCCTCTAAAGCGCCTGCCTGCCTGCCTGCCTGTCTCCAAGGAGGGGCAAGCCAGCGGGGAAGCCAAAAGTCATGCCCAGCTCCAGTGCCAAGGTTACACACGAGGAGTGTGCGTGGCAGACTGACCCAGGTGCTTCCGACTCCCACTGCCCACCCCCACCCACCCGGGCAATAGCTGGCTGCCACCCAAAGGCACCGAACGAGGGGGCAGCAATTGACCCAGGATACTGCTGTGGAGCAACATGTCCCGCCCCGCTGGGCTCAGTGTTCCTCCCTCGCACGAGGGGCCTGGGCGGAGCTCCGTGGTCCACAGACCCTCCGGGCTCTCGGCTCCTGCAGCACCTTGACCGCAGAGGAGGCACAGCACTTGGAACCCTTCCCTCCCGACTGTCCAGCCAAGCAGTGCCCCAGGGAGAGGCCCGAGAAGGGCCTGTGCAGGGTGCCCCCCCGCCCCCCCAAGTGGGCAGCCAGCCTGATAGAGGCTCAAGCGCCTTGTGGCAAAAGCAGGCTTCCTCAGCGGCGCGGCTCCCTCAGTCTGCTCAGAAGCAGAACTCTCTCTCTTTGCCAGGGGGGTGAGAAAAAGGCGGCAGGGGGGGCGGGGGAGGGAGGGGTGCGCACGATTGCACTTAGGCCAACTGCCCCACCACAGCCCAGAGGGCCCAAGACCAGTGCGTGTGGGTGGCTTCTGACAGCTGGCCACAGGAGGTGACGGGCGTGCCTCGGGAGGGCGAGGAGGCACCTTTGGGGAGCTCTGGCACTGGGACACAGGGGCACGTTTGCGCTGGCAGGGCGCTGGGTGGGCAGGATTCTGCTGGACCCGAGGGGCCTTGGGTCTCACCCAGCAGGGCTCTTGGGCTGCTGTGAAGCTTGGGCTCTTGGGCAGAGGCTGGGAGGGGTCAGCTGGTGACCGGAAGCAGCTGCCCGTCTTTCCAGAGAATCCTCGTTTTCTTTCCTGGCCAGTCTCGCATCAGTGAGGAGTCGGCCACGGGCACCTGGAGGGAATCCTCCGCTGCTCCCCGGACGGGGGTTTCTCCCCACCAGCGCTCGGCACTGTAACCCAGCTGAGGAGCACGGCTGAGCGGCCTAGAGAGCTGGAGCCGGGCAGTCCAGGGTCAGCTCCCCGCTGGGCCAGGGGAGCTCACGGGGTGACCACGGGCTGCTCACACTTCTCCGGCCACCCTGACCCCCTCACAGGTTTGCCTCTCGGAGGATAAAAAGGGGGGGAGAGCGATGCCAGGAGCGGCCCCAGGTCCTCGGCGGAAAGGAGTTTGTGGCTCACCAAAGCCAATCCCACCACGGCTGCATCCACCTTTACGGTGCCGCAAGAGCATCTTGGCTGCTTTCTCGGCAGGCTGGTGTCTGTTGCTGCTGCCTGTGCCTCCCCAGAAGGTCCGTCTTTCTGGATGGTCACCAGTCCCTTAAACGAGGCCTTGGTGCCTATAACTCCCCCCACCACCCCACCACCCCAGGCCTGCTCATAGCCTCGGGCTAGACCCGGGCAGAAGTGGCATTCAGATTGCCGCTGGCACGAACACGGGACACTTTCAAACTCCAGCACCAACCTGTTTCCAAAGGCATTTTCAGGCAAGGGTTTCAAGAATGTCTATCTGGATTCCAGACTGGAGATGTGATTCTATGAAACCTGTGTGATCATCCTGTTCCACACCCTGAAATCCACCAGTTTCTCTTGGGAGCCGAAGCGGGAGGTCCCCGAGTGAGGTTAAGCCTCGCCGGCCCTTCTGAGGTTGAGAGGCGGCAGGACTCCCAAAGCCGGGCCAGGCCCTGAACTTCTGGGCTGGACCTCTGCACACTCGGCTCCCCCCCCCCCGACATGCTACCGATGTGCTCAAGGATGGCCAGGTGTGTCGCACATCCGAGCTCCCTCCCTCCCTGCCTGCCTGCCTGCCTGCCTCCCTCCAGCGTGGCTCCACAGCAGTATCCAGAGTGGGGGGGCCCCCTCTCCCGCCTTCTGCAGGCCAGGCTTTCTCTCCCCAGGTGGAAAAGGGCTTTGGTCCGGGGAGTGGAGGCAGACCAGAGCGCGAGGCCCGGCCCTCCCGGATTCTCACCACTGCTCCATCCTTCTTGGCCAGCACCACGGTGCGGTTGGGCTCACGGATCCAGGAGTGGTAGCGGCTCGGGAGGTAGTCGAGACCCCCATAGATGCCCTTGGACATGGCCAGGATCTCCTCAAACTCCTTCTCGGTGGCGACCGCAAACTCCAGCGGCGGCTCTGGGCGGGCCTTCTCCAGCTTCATGGCTGCACGGGGCACAGAGGGGCTGCGGGGAGACAAGGGGCCGTGAAAACCTTCGGGGAAGCGGGGGGGGGGGCGGGACACGACCACCCCGGGGAACTCCCCCAGCCCCTAGAAGCCAGCAGGCCAGACGGGCGCCTCCGCCTCTCCCTCTGCAGAGCCTGTGGGGAGGCTGGGCCCTCGGCTGGGTGGCCGGCTCTGGACACTGGGGGATCCCTGGAGGTTTGGGGGTGGAGCCGAGGGAAGGCGGGGTTTGGGTCGGAGAGGGAACTCAGTGGGGGACCGTGCCACAGAGGAGTCCACCGTCCAGAGCTGCCCTTCTCGCCGGGGGGGACGGACTGAGCTGTGATTCTGGGAGGTCTCCAGGGCCCCCCCCCCCCGGAGTTTGGCAGCCACAGCACCCCCAGCGGGGAGACCGTGCTGCCCGGGCCCCAGCCCAGCCCAGCCCAGCGATGCTCCCGAGGCCTCCTGGTGTGCACTGAGGGCAGGGGGTCTGTCCGGGTTCCCTGCAGTCAAAACCCACTGCGACGGCACCCGCAAGCCGTGGGGCAGGGATGCATTTTGACGAGGAGGCCTCGTGCAGAGGAGTTGCTGGACAGAAACGGATCATCCAGTGGCCGTTTTGTGTTTCGTTCCCGTTTTGGAAAAGGCAGCAGAGAGGTGGTGCAGTTCCTGGCCTCGTTGTAGGCGCTCTTGCGAGGGACCGGAGGCCTCCCTGGGGTCACCCCAAGCCCTCCCTGTGCACATCCGGTTGGGTGCCTCGGTGGGGGAGGCTGTGCTCCAGTGCTCCCATCCTGAGGGCAGGGGAGATGGACCCCCCCCAGCTCACTCTGAGGCTGCTACGCCCCTGCTGCCCCCTAACCGAGCGGGGCTCCCGCGGGCTGCTGGGCCCTCACGGGCTGCTGACGGCACAGGGGGCTCCGACGGAAGCCAGGTGCCGAGGGTGTGTGTGTGTGTGTGATAAATGCCTCCCCCGCACGCTCCCCCACGTGGCTCTGCTGCCGGTCTTGGGAGTGGGCCGTTCAGCGGGATGCCTGAAGCAGGAGGGGAGCAGGAGGAGCCGGGGCCACTGGGGGCCACTTCGGGGGCTCACTCTGGCTCTACCGCGGGAGTCGCAGGGACTGGGGCGGTGAGCGCACCTCTCCCACGCCCCACCGGGGTCTGCGCAGCCAGGAGCAGTGCAGTCGGATTCACGCAAAAGGACAAAGTCTGAGTCCGGTCTTCGAGGCGCCTGGCGGGTCACGCAGGCTCTGCTCGGCTGTTTCAGACCAACATGGTCGCCCCCCCACCTGGACCTCGATGCACACAAAGTCACGGCAAGTCTCCAGGGGGCTTTTCTCCCCCGCAGAAAAAAAGGCAGGAGTCTCCCAAATGCTTGCCTGGAGGGGGGCAGCTGGGGCTCAAGAGGGCTGAAAGGACTCTTCTTTCTGCATCACCAGAGGGGCATTGCCCTACATGGAAAGGACTCAGGCCCGTAGCTAACGTGGGGCCCGTGGGGCCCGGCCCCCTAGCATTTCTTCTGGGCCCCTCCCTCCCAGGCTGGCCCCAAAGTGCCTCAACTCACCACCTCTGACTTGCCTGCCAGAAAACTGAATGCTATGAATGCCTTGGTCATCACCCCCCTCCACTTGCCCTGGAGCCTGGCAGGGGTGCAGTGCTGCCTTAGGGGAAGGCCAGCTTCCAAGGAGTCCCACTAATCAATTTACAATTAATTTAATTAACTTTGATTTTATTAGCTGGCGGCCCCCACCCGGCCCCCTCCCAAAAAATCCCCTAGGTACAGGGCTGAAAGGACTGTATATGTATGCAGCAAACACACCCAAGCAGTGTGCCCCCCACCCCCCCACCCCCGCTGTCAAGTCCTCGGCACTGGCCAAAGGGCCTCCCCTGAGAAGTGCAATGCCAGAAAGGGCTCAACTGCAGCACCGCCTACAGGCAAACGGCGGGACCACCCTACACAGGCCAGACCCCCCCCCCCCGCCGCTCTGGACCCAGAAGAGGGAGGGCGCTACTACCAAAGCATCAAGAAGACGGGGGTCCCACATCAGCCCGGGAGAAAGGGGGCTTCCTCGCACTGTTGGACAGCCGGACAGCCACCCTCCACCCACAGAGAGAGGCACACGGGGAGTCCATCCCTCCCCTGCTCAGCGGGGCCGACGGCTTCCCTCTGCCTTGGGGAGGCCTCAGTGGCTCCTCCTCCTCCCCGTGAGGCACCCTTTCCTAGCCCTTCCCCCATAAGAGAAACACCCCAGCTCCTCCTGGTGTCCCTTCGTCACAAAGGAAAACGAGAGACCAAGGAGCGGAAGCTCACCTCAGCCCCCCAGCAGAAGCTGGTTTCCCAAGACATCTACAGTCCTGAAACACCTCCCCCCCCCCGCTCCATCCCTGAGGGGCTCCGTGCTGCTGAGCTGCTCCCCCCACAGGCCCCCTCCCTCCGCATTTGCTTCCAGCGTGGTGCCCCCCCCCAGGCCTCAGACCAGCAGTCCCCTCTCCCCCCCGGGGGGGTGTTCCGGGAAGGTACCAGCCATTCAACCCCAGGGCAACAGGGAACAAACTTTGGCTCCAGGCAATGCTGTCAGTCGTTGATTCCCGGGGCGGAGGTCCCAGTGATGCTGCGTCTGCAGGGTTCTGGCTGCCTCTTGCCTCACCCGGGGGTCCTGCCCCAGACACTCTGGAGACAAAATTAGGACAATTAGGGGGGTCTTGATTCTGCCCACCTCAGGGAGAGGGAGGGGGAAGAGAGCTGGGGAAGCAGAAAGGTCTCTCGGAAGCCTGCTTGAGGGCAGAAAGAAACTGAGGCAGCTGATTGCATGGTGCCCTTTTGTGGCCCGGAGTGTCCTGTCCCGACCCCCCCCGTCCCTCCAGCGAAGGCCCGGCCTCAAGGTCTGGCCTTGCCCGGTGCAAGTGGCCTTGCTCCTCCTCCCCGGGGCCACCTCTCCGGCCTTCCAACTCTGCTTCCAAGCTGGGGACAGGGTCTTAGGAGGACAGGAAGGCTTTGCCCAAACAGTCATCAACGAAGCCTCTGCCGCTTTCCGGTTCACCCATAATTTGTGTGCTGGGATGGAAGGGGCCCAAACGGAGACGAAGGTGCCCCCCACAAATGAAAGGAGAGGCAGCCTCCTGCAGGAAGAGGCTTGGGGAGCGCACTGGGGATTCAAGCCCGCCCCGTCTCCCCTTATCTGGTGACTGACACCGGAGCTTTGGGCATCGGATTTCCCCCGTCACGGGCCATTAATATTCTATTGACTGGCTCATGGATCATGGAACCTGACACCAAAGGCCTGGGGAGGCTTGAGATGTTCCGTGTGCAGTGTGGGTCAATAAGGGGGTGATCGGAGCCAGGCTCCAGTGTCAGGGACATGGGGTGCAGTGGCGAATCAGGAGCACTTCTGCTCATGTGCAGAAAGCTGAGAAACCTTGCGGAATGGGCCCAGCCAACCCACATGCTTCTGGACACGTGGCTGAGCACACCCTTCTTGCCAGGGATGGATGCCGCCTAGGCTGATCCTGCACTGGGGGGGGGGGGGGTGGGGGGGGGCCTGCAGGGCCCCTCCCAACTCTGTGATTCTATGGTTCTGGGGAGCTCAGGGGTTGAGGGCTGTGGGTCAAAGGGGCTGCATCGAGGCATCCATCGCCCCCAGAACCTCTCTGTTTGGCAACTGAGCACTCAGTGGCAGAACACCCTACAAGCCAAAGGCGGGGGGGAGGGTGCGGGGCCCTGGGAAGGCCGTGCATGACGGCATTCTGGCCAGATGCCCTGATCTTCTGCCCAAAAGGCACTGGGAGCCAAGGCCACTGGTTTCCCCCTCCCCAGGTCTCCCCCTCCTCGCAGTCTATGCTTGTGACTGCAGCCGTGGCCAGAAGCTGGCCTCATTCCAGGGGAACTAATTCTCTCCTCCTCCATGCCGGGAGCCCCAAGGAGCCGGGGGTGGGGGACTTCCTTCAAAGGGACTTCGCTGGCCCAAAGACAGTGCAAGGCGGGCGACAGCATTGAAAGGGAGGGACCCACAGGGGCACCTGCCATTGCTCCACTCAGGCACTTTGGCAGGAGAGGCACCTGCATGTTGGCGGGCACGAGTGGTGGGCCAGAGCTTCCTGGTTGCTGCCTGAGGCTGAGAGAGAGAGAGAGAGAGAGAGAGAGAGAGAGAGAGCCTGCTCAAGGAGGCAGAGGGGTAACAGGCCTTGGAAGAGGAACGGAGAAGGTGGTGGTGGCTACAAGCATGGATGCCTTCAAGAGGGAATTGGATAAGCACATGGAGCAGGAGTCCATCCGTGGCTCTTAGCCACAAGGTCTAGATAGGAACTCTCAGTCTGGGGCAAGGGATGCTCTGTCTTCTTGGTGCGGGGGGGGGCAGGGACAGTGGGAGGGGCTTCTGGTGTGCTGGCCCCACTGCTGGACCTCCTGATGGCACCTGGTATTTCTGGCCACTGGGTGAGACACAGAGAGTGTTGGACTGGATGGGCCTTTGGCCTGATCCAACATTGGCTTCTCTCATGTTCTTATGTAGGATACCCGTCCCCTGTCGACTCATAGCGCTTTCACAGGCCATTCTGCTCAGCATGCTGGGAGACAGAACCACACCAGGGTGTGTGCGTGTACACACGTAGGACTTTAGTTCTCGAGCCAGCCCCACCTGTGGGGAGAGGGCAGACTTCTGAACAATAAAACAGGGAACAGCGTTAATTGTCCCATCCAGAAAGCAGAGCAGAGACATTCCCAGGCCTCCTTTGCTGAACAGGGACCTCTCTGTTATGGGTGGGAAGCAGTGTTCCCTCTGAGGTGAGTCAGTGTGAGCCAGCTCACAGTTTTTTAGCCTCCGGCTCACACCTTTTTGTCTTCGCTCAGGAAGGAGGGCTCCAGAGCAGACTAATTTATGCTGCGGCCAAATCGCTCGCTCACAACTTTAATGCCAGCAGCTCACCAAGCAGGATTTTTGCTCACAGGGAGACTCCCCGCAGCTTAGAGGGAGCCTTGGTGGGGAGGGGGGGCGGCGGCAGAGGAACGCCCTTCCTGGCCTTTGGAGAGTTCCTAACCCAACTGCTGATTGGAACCATCTTGCTGGATTTGTAAGTGGTCATGCAGAGAGGCTGCTGTTGGAGCCCTTCCTGATCAAAGGAATGGTGCCAGGTGCGTTTTGCTTTTGGTCCAGTGTGGCTGCAGACACTTTGCTCCCGTCCCCGTGGGGGGGGGGCACCTTTCCCTTCCTTGCTTGTGTGGCTGCCACCAGAGCCCTGCGCCCAAAGAGAGGTGGAAGTGCCCTGGCTTCCCAGGCCAGCAGGGGTCTTGGAGGGAGGCCACCCATGCCTCCCCCCCTCCCTCCCTCTCCCGGCCTCATGATGACCCCCAGCCACGCAGCCACGTGAGCTGAACAGGGGCCAGGACATGCCCTGGAAGGAAACTGAAGCCGGCAGTGTGCCAGACCGCCCCCCAATATGCTGCAACCACAAGCGTTGGGGGGGGCGGCACAGGTGTCCACAGGGGGCCCCTTCCTGATTCTCCCAAACCCTCCTTCTTCCTGGGTCAGGCTACAGGCAGGAGGCAGGCAGGCAGGCAGGCAGGCAGGCAGAGAGCTTCCGTGGACACCCACCCACCCACCAGAGGGCCAGGCCAGCCCAGAGCTGGGCGCCATGTCAGCAGCAGAGACCCGCTGGCTTATGAGGGGGGGGGGGGTACAGGCAAGGAGCCTCTTCTGGGCGGAGGACCCTGCAGAGAGCAGCAGCAGCAAC
>NW_015168116.1:121461-121861 GCF_001447785.1 Gekko japonicus
CCCCCCCTCCACGCACCAGGCACTTGCACCGGTTCGCCCGCCGCCCGCATGGCCCCAGTCCTGCCCCCAGGCTCCCAGAGTGGAGCACCCACCTCCTTCTCCTCCCCCCATGCCTCAAGGCCTGTGTGTGAGAGAGAGATTTAGACACACACACACACCAGGCAATTCTAGCTTGCCTCCTCCTGCTGCTCCCAGGATAATGCTAAAGAGCTAGAACTTGTGGCTGCCGGACAATTGTAGGATCTCCTGGCCACACTACACACGTGGAAACAGTCACACACACACACACACACAGCCCCTCTTCCTCTTGTGCCTTAAGAGTCCAGTGTGAGGACAGAGGCCTCTTCTAGGGGAATTCTGTCCAAACTGAAGCCTCCCATATTCTGGGCACAAAGACCCC
>NW_015168116.1:122171-123864 GCF_001447785.1 Gekko japonicus
CCCGCCCACTGGCCACCGGCAGGGAGTGGTGGTGGTGGTGGTGGTGGTGGTGGTGGTGGTGGTGGTGGTGGTGGTGGGGTGTTTATGGTTGCCAGATCCAGACTTGGGGACTCCGGGGGATCCGAGGAAGGAGAGCGCCTGGGCAGGGCAGGGAGTTCAGCCGTGGGGCATGATGCCATGGAGGGCCCCCCTCCTCCAAAGCCCCCCATCTCCCCCAGGAGAAACACTGATCTCTGTGGTCTGCAGACAGGTCAGCCTGGGCAGAGGAGGGGCCAATGGCCCCGGGGCACCCTGGATCCTTAGGAGGCCCCACGGGCCCTGGGAGGGCCCTGCAATTCCAGGCATGCAAAAGGGAATAGAGAACCCGTAGTGTAGAAGTATAGCCACAAACAACACCCACCCAGGGAAGACCATCGACAACTCTCAACTAGGTTCAACACTATATACTACATTCACTGAAATACAAAGAAGGGTTCGTGGCCACAACCCAACAAGAGTGTATAGACATGGGTGCCAACAGATTGCTCATAACAATTTAAACGTAGTTTAAACAAGGAACTTGTTCAAGACCCACAGTAGGCTCTTCTGTAACTCCACATACATAGATAGTGTCCAGGGACCTCCGGACGGAAAGTAAGGGCAGCAGAGAAGACTCCCACTGTGGAAGGAATAACAGCCGCGGGCGCCTCTCCCAGGTATAAATCAAGCATTTCAACGATCTTCAACCGTGGCTGGTAAAACGGAACTGTGAAACAATCATAAATATACATGGAAGGACAAGATTGATGGCATGATGCATATATCAATTCAGAAACATTCTCTGAGGAGTTTTGCTGCCTTTATTTGAGGAAGATTGCAATTGATTAGAGTAGGAGTGTGAGTGAAACTCAGGCATGTTTGTGAAAAATGGGATAGGTCCACTGTAAGAAACTCTATTGCAATTGATTTGTGTATGGCTAAAAGCTGCATGGCAGGTTGCCTTGTAGAGAACCCTCAGATTCCACTGGAGCCGTTGAGCTGTGCCTATGTTATTTTGGAAATCGGGGTGAGACACATTTTTTCTGTTTCTGAATTGATATATGCATCATTCCGTCAATCTTGCCTTTCCATGTATATTTATGATTGTTTCACAGTTCCGTTTTACCAGCCACGGTTGAAGATCGTTGAAACGCTTGATTTATACCTGGGAGAGGCGCCCGGCTGTTATTCCTTCCACAGTGGGAGTCTTCTCTGCTGCCCTTACTTTCCGTCCGGAGGTCCCTGGACACTATCTATGTATGTGGAGTTACAGAAGAGCCTACTGTGGGTCTTGAACATGTTCCTTGTTTAAACTACGTTTAAATTGTTATGAGCAATCTGTTGGCATCCATGTCTATACATTCTATTGGGTTGTGACCACAAACCCTTCTTTGTATTTCAATGAATATAATAAATAGTGTTGGACCTAGTTGAGATTTGTCAATGGTCCTCCCTGGGTGGGTGTTGTTTGTGGCTGCAATTCATGCAGGGCCACTCCCAGAAACAATGACCAGCCACACCCTGAGGAATTCCCCCCTCCCCACTCCCGCCCATACCAACATGCACCCCCACCCCCGCTTTCAAGGCACGGCCTCTGCCATTGGGGAGCGGCAGCCCCTCCCTTTCCATTGCAAAACCCCAGACATGCCAGCAACCCCCCTTCCAACCCCCTCCT
>NW_015168116.1:123876-130885 GCF_001447785.1 Gekko japonicus
ATTCCTGCCCTCTCGCCTCAGATGGCTCCCTGTGTGTCTCTTCCACCCCATGGGGGGCTTCAGCCCAGAATTCATACCAAGTTTCTATTCACTGGGGTCTCTATTCATCTCAGGGCAAGAGAGAAAACGTGTCCACTTGCGGTTTGAAACAGGGACGCAGAGGAAAGGCGAGTGCGTATGTGGGGGGGGGGTGAGTCAACGTCCAGGCGGGGGGGGGCTGCTACCCAGTCCTGAGATCGAATGCCTGCAGAGGGTCCTCTGAGCGCAGCAGTGTCCAGCGCCCACAGCCCAAATGCTGCTCTTCCCTGCCTTGCCTTGCTGGGGCTTGAAGAACAGGGGTAGCCACAGAGGGGCCTGTAGTGCAAAAGCACACCAGAGAGGTCATTGTGAGGCCCAGGGATTCAGAGGGGGCTCCAGGGTGGGAAGCTGTGGGTTTCCTGGCTTTGCTGGGGTTAGGAAGGCAGTGGCATGGGTGGGGGGGGGGCTTACTAGCAAGGTCAGGAAAGGTGATTTGCACCCCAGCAGAGCAGACACAAGGGCTGGCAGGGCGAAGGCTTCCCCCATGCCAGAGGAAGGCTGGTAGAGGCTCGGACACACTGGGGGGGGGGGGCAAGGTCAGCGTAAGCTGCTTGGTTGCCACTGGATTTTGTACTCAGACAGACTTGCCTTTGCTGATAGACGTAGATGGGCACCTCGCTTTGCAAGCTCCCTTCCCCGGGGGGGGGGGGGCAGTGATTCGGTCGGTGTGCTGGTCCGTCCCATCCGTGCGTCTGTCTCCCACCCAGGCTTCTGGCCACTTGTTAGCATCACCCGTCAAGCCGCTGGGCCTCCCCAAGGCATTGCTAGCTCCTGCCATGGTCAAGTGTAGCCCAGATGGAGTCAGAGCAGACCTCCATGCATGGGCTGGGAAGCCCCCCCCCCCCCCCCCGCCGGAGTTTTATTCCTCGCAGGGCCGGGCAGGCTTTTCACTGGCACAGGGCGGCCGCGGGGGGTGGGGGTGATCACCAGCATGGTTTAGCAGACTGTCTGGCTTGGGATGTAGGAGACCCAGGTTTTTTAATCCTTCCCCACACGTGCCATGGGACCTGGCTGGGGGACCTTGGGCCAGTGACCTGCCCTCAGCCTCGCCTACCTCACAGAGTTGTTGTGTGGATAAAAAAGAGGAGACGAGAGAGATGTCAGCTGCTTTGCCCCCCCCCATGGGGGATAAAAATGAGGCATAAATGAAGTCAACCCAAACAAACCAATCGCACTCCCCCCTCCTACCAGGTTAAAGCCTATCGGGCCCTGTTGGGTTTTGATAGTGAGATATTGAAAAATGGTATTTAGCAGAGATAATGTAGCCCAGTGTTGGGTTTTGAGATATTGAGATACTGGAAAAATGGTATTTAGCAGAGATAAAATAGCTCAGCAGAACTAGAGTAAAATAATTCAGACCCAGAGTCCATGTGTGATTAAAATAGAAAGTTTTTACTAAATTCTAGCATGGGGAAGGGTAACTGGGATGAAAATAACAACAGAGCTAAACAGCTACATCCTTACACTACAAAAACAAAACTAGAAGAGTGTTATGGCTTCTCTTCCTCTTCTTGAGAACAGCAAACAAAGACGGGAAGATGAGCCATAAAATGCTAAAACACGTTGACACTTTAGTTCCAATCAAACTCCTAGTCAGGGAGAAAATTCCCGGGCTTCTATTCCTAAAACAGCATTGGTTACATGAAACACATGTGACTTCCTGTGAGCAACACAAACAAACATTTAACCCCAGATATACTGAGTGTTTTCCAGGGGTCATTTCGTAGAAAAAGAGCTAGGGGAACTCATTAGCATAACTCATTAGCATATGCCACACCCCCTGACATCACCGGAAGTGTGTCATAAGGCCACACCCCCTGGCATCACCGGAAGTGCGTCATAAGGCCACACACCCCGCCCCCAACGGTCCCGGCCGCCACCGCCAGCCTTGCTGCTCCACTGCCGAGCCCCATGAGGGGCCCGGCGGTGGACCTGCAAGGCCGGCGGGAGTGCAAGGAAGCCCCGCGAAGGCCCTCCCTGGCCCCAGGCAGGCAGGGGGGGAGAGAGGCAGGGAGGAAGCAATGTACCCTCCCTCTTCTCCTGCCTCCTCCTGGCTGAATGAGGGCCGGAAGCAGGGCGGCCGGAAGCAGGGGGTGGGGCTTCGTCATGTGCCCCACCCCCCGTACCTCACCAAGGCTTCTCTCTCCTTCTTCAGAACAGCAAACAAAAGACGGGAAGAGGAGCCATAAAATGCTTGGCACTTTAGTCCCAATCAAACTCCTAGATCAGGGAGAAAATTCCCGGGCTTCTTACAGCTAAAGAACATTGGTTACATGAGAAACATGTGACTTCCTGTGAGTAACATAAACAAACATTTAACCCCAGATGTACGGAGTGTTTTCAGCTTGTAATACCCAACAGGCCCTCTCAGTCTCTCACAAACTGAACTTCCCACCGGTTCTCCCCGCTTTAAATTCCCCCTCATCCTCAAATTTAGTGGTCTCGTTTTCCAGTTTCGTGTCGTAGTTAAGTGCGCAGACTCTAACCTGGGAGGACCGGGTTTGATTCCCCACTCCTCCACTTGCACCTGCTGGATGACCTTGGGCAAGCCCTAGTTCTCTCAGAGCTGTCTCTCAGCCCCGCCTACCTCGCTGGGTGTCTGATGTGGGGAGGGGAAGGGACAGGAGTCTGTAAGCCGCTCTGAGACTCGGAGTGAAGGGCCGCGGGGCAGAAATCCCTTCTCCTGCTCCTCCTCCCCCCTGCAGGCTGTAACTTCAGACTGCGGTCTGACTTCTGAGGCTCCACTCCCCAGCCTCCTCCTCCTCCTCCTCCTCCGGCCCCTCCTCCCGCGTGCCTTTCCCCTCCCTCCTATCGTCCGGCCTTCTCCTCCTGGCCTCATCCAAGCATCCCCTCGAACCCCTTTCAGCAACTCTCCAGCCCATCTTGAGATGCTTCCCCCCTTGTATTTCTCCTCTCCCCTTCTGTGTTTGGGAGGAGACTTGCATGCAGCCTCAGGAGAGACCAGCTCAAAGCGGCACACAACGTGAATGTGGGGACACCTTAACAGCTGCATAAAAAGCAGGAGACCCAGCAGGTCTCCAAAGACAGAACTGGAGCATCAAACCAGCACAATCCATGCCATTGCCTCACATTTTATTTTATTTATTATTTATTTCATTCAATTTCTATCCCGCCCTCCCCGCGAACAGGGTCAGGGCGGCTCACATTCATAAATCCACATAAAACACACATAAAAACAGTTAAAACATTTTGAACAGTCAAATAATCACAGTGCTAACAGTCGTAGCTATTCTTCGTTGATAAGATGGCGTATTCTATGATGTAACACACACAGTTTCCAGCTCAGTAAACTTCCGGCATCACACGACGGCATAACTGATCTCCAGACCAGGGCCAACCCACTGCCACAGATGTTGGTGGTAGTGGTGGGCGGCTCCTAATTGGAAGCCTGGAGGAAGAGCTCCATCTTGCAGGCCCTACGGAACTGTAAAAGATCCCGCAGGGCCCTGATCTCTTCCGGGAGCTCATTCCACCAGTGTGGAGCCACCACTGAAAAAGCCCTGGCCCTGGTGACAGCGAGCCTGGCCTCCTTAGGGCCTGGGATGGTCAATCGATGTTGTGACCCCGACCGCAGTGCTCTCTGGGGTATATATGGGGAAAGGCGGTCCCTCGGGTATGTTGGACCCTGGCCATATAGGGCTTTAAAGGTAAGTACCAGCACCTTGAAGTGAACTCGGTATGCTATTGGCAGCCAGTGCAGTGCCTTCAGCGTAGGGCCGGATGTGCTCCCATCTAGGAAGACCCATCAGAAACCTGGCTGTGGCATTCTGCACGAGCTGCAGCCTCCGGATCTGGGACAAGGGCAGCCCCATGTAGATACTCTAATCTCGAGGTGACCATTGCATGGATCACTGTTGCTAGGTCATCGCGTTCGAGGAAGGGAACCAACTGCCTAATCAGCCGCAGATGGTAAAAGGCCAACTTGGCAGTGGCTGCTATCTGGGCCTCCATTGTTAAGGAGGTATCCAGGAGCACTCCCAAACTCCTCACCTCCGGTGCTGGCACTAGTGGTGCCCCACAGAAGGTCGGGAGTGGGGTCCCCAACCCCAAACTGCCCCGACTCAGGCACAGGACCGCCGTCTTCCCCGGATTTAGTTTCAGCCGGCTCAGTCTAAGCCAACCAGCCACAAACAATCAGCAGGATAGAAGCAGACTAGAAATGCACGGGGAAAGTTCAAAACCCTTCATTGCAGAACTGTTTGGGCCTCGACTCTCATGGTAGAGAGTGGGCAAGCTCTGAGCAGAGGGCATTCCAGTGGCAATGGGCCACTCCCAAAAAGGCCCTGCCACTGTTTAATATTTGGACTGTGTATAGCTATGAATCCAACGGGGATTGTGAAGGAAAAGAAAAGTTTGAATTGTGACAGCGAAAAGTGCCTCATGAGCGCTTATAAAAGTCAACAATTGAAGAGGAGAATCCAGCGAAGAGATTGGGAGCGGATAAAAGCGAAATTGAAATTAATACCATTCTCAAAGCTGGAGATCTCTGGGCATGGCATGAAAGGAAGACGACTTATAGCACAGGAACTGAAAGAGTTAACAGCGACCCGAAGGAGGAGGGGAAGAAGCCGGAGGGAGAGAAAAACAGAGGAAGCCCCTCCCGTCACTGAGAGTGGAAAAGTAACCAGCACGTAAAAGAAGCGGTTTTGAATGTGCCCTGAAGAGACTTTTTAACAGAAATTCAAAGGAACATTACTAACATACTAATACAGAAAGTAACTGGAATGGAAAAAAGATGTTTGAAGCCTTTGATGATTGGACATTACTAACAGTTTAATCTAACAGTTAATAGATCACTCAGCTTTCTCTTCGTCCCACTATATACCTTCCCTATTTTTCTTTTTAAGCGAAACTCCTCCCCTTTTTAGGGGAGTCAATAAAATCTTTATACAAAAAAAAAAGGCCCTGCCACAACTTGTCGGGTATTGCAAGTTGAAAACACTCCGTACATCTGGGGTTAAATGTTTGGTTATGTTACTCACAGGAAGTCACATGTTTCTCATGTAACCAATGTTCTTTAGATGTAAGAAGCCCAGGAATTTTCTCCCTGATCTAGGGATTTGATTGGGACTAAAGTGTCAAGGTGTATTAGCATTTTATGGCTTCTCTTCCCGTCTTTGTTTGGTGTTCTCAAGAAGAAGAAGAAGAGTAGCCATAATCTCTCTCTTCTTGTTTTGTCTTTTGTAGAGTAAGGATGTAGCCGTTTGAATTATTTTATTCCGGGACTGCTGGACTATCTTATCTCTGCTAAATACCATTTTCCCAATATCTCACCATCACCCAACACAACTCAGCACCGGTCTCCCCTCTGCCAGTGAGGGCACAGAGAACAGGAGGACTTGGTGGGCAGGGCAGGGCAGGTGGGGTGAGGTGAGGTGAGGTGTGGCGGTCCTTCAGGCCTGCCAGTTGCAAGGCCTTACAAGGAAGAAGCCGCACTCTGAACTGTGCCTAGATCTCTGTATGCCTGCAAGTGCCACACCGAAGGTCGTGTGGTTGGGTTCACGGCCTTCCTTTCTCGCCCCACGCTCCTCCTCCTGGCCCCTGCCCTCTCTCTCTCCCTGGGCTGGTGCTCTGGCTGGCTGGCTCAAGGCCAAAGAGTGACTCCCCGCCTTTGTGGGCACCTCTCTCCTTCCTGCCGGTGGGTTCTGTCGTGGCTCCCAGCACTGCTGACTGACTGACTTCGCCCCCTCCCGGACCACCCTTCCTGCCTTTCACCCCCACCCCAGAGGCCTGCCTCTTTCGTGTTGAGGGTGGGGCGTGGCCTGGGAGGGGCCCGTGGGTGGCCCCTATCCCCTGACACCCTCGGGGCTGAAATCCACAGTGCCACCCTCACACGCTCTCCAGGCGGAAAGGCCCATCCATCGAGTGGGGCGGCCCTCCAGTCCCTCGGCCTGCCTGGGCCTTACACAGCCAGAGAAAGGGGCTCTGACACCCGACAGCTCCGGCTGGATGGAGTGAATGGTGCTTGTGCGGGGGGCGGGGGGGGCACCTGTCTTGTTTTCTGGAAAAGCTGGCTTGTTTGGTGTGGTTTGAAAAGTCCTAAAACCCAATAACATCTTAAGACTAGCAACAGTAATGTTGATGTGAGCTTCCTCCTAAAGAACAAAATCTCGTTTTAAAGAATAAATTGGGAGATTTCTAAGACCAACAAAGTTTTATTCGAGGTGTGAGCTTTTGTGTGCATGCACACTTCATCAGACATGTGCCTGCACACGGAAGCTCACACCTTGAACAAAACTTTGTTGGTCTTAAAGATCCCATTGGGGGACTCTAACTTTATTCTGTTGCTTCAGACCAACAGGGCTGCCCCCACCTTGATCTATCTTTCGGAATTTCTGTTTTTAAAAAACAAGGGGATGGTTGGTGCCAGTGTTCCCTCTAAGCTGAGTTAGTGTGAGCTAGCTCACAGTTTTTTAGCCTCTGGCTCACACATTTTTGTCTTGGCTCAGGAAGGATGGGGCTCCAGAAGAGCAAACTAATTTATGCAGCAGCCCAATCGCTAGCTCACAACTTTAATGCTAGCCACTCACAAAGTGGAATTTTTGCACACAAGACTCTGCAGCTTAAAGGGAACATTGCAGCGACAAATCAGTCACAACCCCAGTGGTGTCCCCACCCCTTTCCTCGGGCTCCGGGCAGAGCGACAGAGACCTGTCCTCATTCCAGCAGTCTGAAGGGGGCTTGCGCCAACCCCTCCCCCCTCCCCCGACGGGCAGGTGCCTCAACAGGTAATTCAGGGGCGTGTTCCTGGGCAGAGGTCATCAGCTGATAAGAGCTGCCCTGAGCCTGCCTGTGGCGGGGAGGGCGGGATAAAAACTGAATGAATGAATGAGTGAATAAGTAAATAAATACATAAATAGGCGCGCTTCGGGCCTTCCTGCTCAACGCTCAGCCGGTTCTCTCCCCCCCC
>NW_015168116.1:131118-132881 GCF_001447785.1 Gekko japonicus
CGTGTTCGAATCCCGGCGGGGTCAGGCGGAAACCCTTTTGCCCCCCGCAGGGCTCCCCCCCCCCACGGGGCCTACGTGCTTTGTTCTCTGCACATGTGCGGAGGCCTCCTTCCCCGGAGACTGCTGAGGCGCGCCGCAGGGCGCCTCCGGCCTCCCCCCAGCCGCCGGGCGAGGGCGCTGGCTGCGGGCCCGGCTCCTGGCCTCCGGGGGTGGGGTGGGGGGGCGATGCGGGTGGCCCCTTAGCGCGCTTGGCAGCTGCCCCGCTCATTAGCCGCGCTCGGCCCGGCCCCGACAAGCGCCCCATTGAGAGCGGGCGGCGGCGGCGGCAGGAGCGAAGCCGTCCGGCCCGGGGCTTGCCAGAGAAGAGCGGCGGCGGGTCGAGCTGGAGCCGGCAGGCGGCGCCGTGGCTTAGTTGGTTAAAGCGCCTGTCTAGTAAACAGGAGATCCTGGGTTCGAATCCCAGCGGTGCCTGCAGGGTTCTTCGTTCTTCATTTTGCTTTTCATTTATGTTATTTATTGCTAAATAGTAAATTCACAAGAACAAAATGGGTTCCCCAGCTATTCCTATGATTTCATCATTGAGTGGTTCTTAGAATACAAGACCTGCTGGATGAGATCAATATCCCATCTAGTTGAGCATCCTTTTTCAAGCAAGGGTCAAACTCCAGAAACTGGCATTCAATGCTAGACTGTCTCTGACCACAGAAGCCCCACTTATCCATTACGGGTATCCACCATGATTTTGCCTTTTAAAGATATCTAACTAGTGGTCATACAGACATAGCCTGTACAATATCACTTTTTGAGATGGGATGAACAGCATTTCACTCAGTATCCAAACTGTGACCACACCACAGATCTACACAAGAGTATCACTTGTAGCCATTTTACTGATCCCTACCATAGAATTCTATCTCATTGCAGCCATGCACTGAGTCAACATTTTCAGCATGGTGTTGACCACTCACCTGTTTTGGAAAGACCTTCACAATCTGCTTTGATTATCATCCTTGAAAATAAGCTGACATTGTCTGCAAACTTGGCCCCATCACTCCTTCCAGATAATTTATGAATAAATGAATCATAGATGCTCCCCTCACTTACTCTTCTCTGCTGTAAGAATTACCAGTTTAATATTACCCTTCCTACATGTTGTTTAACCAGTTACCAATACACAAGAGTATAGCTGACATACTGCCCTCTTGAAAATCAGATTCTCCCACCCATTCCGGGAGGCCTCCCGGTTTGTCCGGGAACTCCTGATGAAACTGCCGCAACAGTTCAGGGGCCCGAATATCCCCTACTTCCACCCATTCGAGGTGCTGGGGTCCGAAATCCACCCATTCCACCAAATACAGCAATCTTCCCCGTTTAATCTTAGAGTCCAGTATCCGTGATATTTCGTAATGCTCCTCGCCCTCAATCATGATAGGAGGGGGCACCGGTTTTCACAGGACGCCAGGGACAGGAACCCGTATCCCTCTTCAGGAGGCTGAAATAAAATACAGAATGCAATTTTCTCAAATTTTTCGGCAAGTCCACCTCAACTGCAACATCGTTGATGACTCTTTTAACTTTAAAAGGCCCAATGTATTTCCAGCCCAACTTACGACTAGGTCACAACATGTTGATATTTTTGGTAGAAACATATACCGAATCCCCAGGCTGTAGAGCCTTCTCTTATTAGCCTGCGCTTTATATGCTTCTTTGGCAGCAGTCAAAGTCTTACACAGTGGTGGCCACGAGTCCCGCAATTGTTTCCA
>NW_015168116.1:133092-140285 GCF_001447785.1 Gekko japonicus
GCTTGTATGCTGGGGGGGGGGGCAAGCAAGGTAGAAGAGGGTGGGGGTGGGTACACCGGCCTTGGTGACCCCTGGCCTTGGGCTGCTGCCACCCGTTCTGCAGGGGGGGGGGCTCTGTCTTTGAAGCCGATCAGACTGCATCCGCACATGGGGGGGAGGAGGGAGGGGGGGCCTGCATTCTCCCCAGCCTTGCCACGGTGACTATGGTTGGGTGTTTCTTTGCCAGTGAGCCCCTTTGAGCAGCCTCCCTGCGGGGCGACAGAGGGGCGCCTGGTAGCTTCTGGAGCGGGCCCATCACCCTCTGCGGGCAGCCCTGCTGGAAACGTGGGGGGCGAAGCACATGGGAGAGGGCCTCCACTCCCCCCCCCCCGGGCCGCCCACCCCGGGAGCCCCCACCACTGCTCTGTCATTTCCGCCCACGCTGCTGTCCTTGGGGTGCAGCTGGGACTTCCAGGTCTAAAGGGGGGGGGGCGCAGGGCGGCCGTTAGCTTATTGCCGATGGGCCCCTTCAGTCTCCAGTTGCTGCTGCCCTTGCCCGGTTTGGCTGAGGCCAGTTTTTGTTGAGAGTCACGATCAGTCCCTTTATTCTTAAACTGTCCTCTTGTGACGTGCTCCGAGTACCCTGGAGGAGAGCTGGACACAGAGATTCTGTTCTGCAGAAGCCAAGTTGGGGGGGGGGGCAGGGCTTGCTGATCTTGGCAGGGAGTGGCTGCCCCCTTCTTCACCACGCCGGGGGGGGGGGTTCCAGCCCTCCTCCCCGAGCTCCCGCCCTCCTCAGGTCCCTTCTGGTCTGTCCCAAGGGGCACCATCGGCTCTGACTGGCAGCAGCTCTCCAAGAGCAGGGAGAGGCGTCCCCGTCAGCCCCCCAAGGGAGATGCTGCCGCTGCTGCTGCTGGGGGCCAAGCTGGGGACCTTCTGTGCACCCAGCAAGAGCTTTGCCACGGAGCCACGCGTGACACGGCCTACCTGAGCTCATCATGTACTCGCGGTAGACGGGCAGGTGGAAGAGCCCGCTGAGGAGGCCGAGGTGGGACTTGAGGCCCGGGAAGGTCTGTGAGAAGCCGGTCGCCTCCGTGCAGAAGGCGGAGAAGGCCCCGGCACAGATGATGCCGTGGGGGTGGGAGCCCAGCACGTAGTTCCGGGAGGGGGGCAGCTCCGCCGTCTTCACCAGCTGCAAGTCAGAGAATGGGGTGGGGGCCCGGCTGACTGGCCCACGCTGAGCCCCCGGCTGCACCGGGAGGACCCCTGCACCGACAACGGCCTCCCCCGCTCGCGAAAGAAGCCACGGGGGAGGGGCAGCTGCCCCCAAGCTCTGGCCTGGCCTCCCCCTGCTGGCTGGCTGGCCCCCCCCTGGGCTCTGCCCCACCCCCCGCCCCCCCTTGCCCTTCTTTGCCAGTCCAGGAACTTTGCCCATCAAGCGTAGGCGGATGGTCTTCTGGGACAGTGACCGTCTCCCTTCTGTGCTGGCCGCAGGTTAAGACCCCGGGCGTCGCATCGGCACTGAGCCCCCGTGGCTCCTACCTTGATGGGGAAATAGTCCCGGTGGAGCTGCCAGAGCCGCCACCTCCTCATCCAGTCGCTGCGGCGGCCACCTGCAGAGCAAGGGATGACGGGCGGGTTACGGTCTGTGGGGTCCTTCTGTCCTGAGGAGGTGCCCGTGCAAGGCCTGCCTTCTGGACCTCCACCCTTGCCATTTTTAAAAATGATCTATTGTATTATTTTAAATGTTTTCTACTGGTTTTATGTAAGCCGCCCTGAGCTGGCCCTGTCTGGGAGGGCAGGGGTATACATTTGGGAACAAAAAAAGGAAAGAAAAAACCCACCAGCCCTCAGGAACATTTTATCCACTATCCTTATAGCACCAGTTTGCCTTAACTTGCGTCAGCTGAAACGGCGTGCACATTTTATTGCAAACAAAAGACACTGCTGATCACGAATGCTGTTGTTTGTAAATCTTCTCCTTTAGCCCAGAAGTGGCGCACATCTGTCAGCGTCTCCCTAGCCTTGTCTCCCGTCCACAACAAGGTATCTGGACGCCTTTGAGCAAACAGCTGGACCTGAAGCCTGCTGTGGGTTGACAGGTTTGGGCAACGCTCTGAAGCAAAACAGGGAGGTGGCTGAGTGAGAAGGTGTCTGTAGGCGATGTGGCAGGAGATCTGGGAACAGAGACACCGCCGGGCTCAGGCAGCTTCTTGTGGCTGAAGGTGTCTGGAGAAGAACTGTGCCGGAGGTGACAGGAGGGGGAGGGGGAGGAGGTGGTCAGGCTCACCTGGACAAGGGAACATGCCCCTGAGGACTGTGGAGGGACTCGGGGAGTCGGAAAACGACAGGTTAGGAAGGAAACGGACAATACAGAGGGGACGTTCCGCACGGAGAGAAGGCAGAGCCCACCCCACAGCAAGGATGGAGCCCCTGGAGAGGGGAGGCCTCTGTCACCCCTGTCCTCGACCTTTGCCCTTCCTGGGTAAGGGGTGGGGTGGGGGGGCAAACGCTTCCCTGAGGGTGGGCATTGTGCCGCCCGTACTCTTGGAGGAAGGGATTGGACCTGTAGTGGAAAAACCCTCTCTGAAGCCCACCCGGGCCCATGGGCACGACCCAGCAGGACCCTTCTCTTATGTTCCTACATGGTGCTTTGCATGAAGACAGATCCAGGCAGGTCGCCATGTGGGACTGAAGCAACAGGGCAAAGTCTGCATCCAGAGGGGGGCACGTCGAAGACCCACAGAGCTAAATTAATTAATTAAACTTTTTTGGCCTTAAAGGTGCCACTGGACTCGGACTCTGCTCCGAAGAGGACAAAGTCAGCAGAAGGGTCTCCCGTAGATCCGGACTCAGAGGGCTGACAGGTTGTCTGGCACTGAGGAGAAGGGTTCGGGACGCTGAACTATTCAGAATGGTGAGAACAGTGCGAGGAGCTCCACGAGGCCGTCTCCAAACTGAGGGGGGGGGCAAGGAGGCCGAGGAGGGCCAGCCCCCTGGGACACCATTCAACACGCAGCCACTGGCAGGGGTGTGTGTGTGTGTGTTTCGGCTGAGGCCGGAGAGGCAGGGGAAGCAAGGGCACCTGGGGGCTGGGTGAGGCCGGCAGAGCCACACTCGACCCGCAGGTGCCGCTGGTCAGGGGCAGGACCGATCAAGGAGGGGGGTGGGGGGATCGCGACTACCCTGGTCGGGGGGTCTGCAGCAGGATCAGTGCTTGTTTTTTATTTATTTCATTTATACCCCGCCCTCCCCCGCACGCGGGCTCAGGGCGGCTTACATAGGCACAGCAGTGCAATAAAATACAGCAGGATTAAAACAGTTAAGGCACCCAAAGTGTGATAAAACTAAACATGTTAACCACTTAAAACAGAATTCATATCTTCCAGGATACATCAGCGATTAAAATACTCCCTCATTATAGTATATCACAGTGAGATCAGAAAAGGGGGGGGGGATGCCATGGGCCAGGCTGTTCCGGGTGGCTCATCAGCCCATCCCGGCGGAACTGCTCTGCAGTCGCACGCTGGTGGTAATAGTGGCGGCGGCGGTTCCTACTCAAAAGCCTGGCGGAAGAGCTCCGTCTTGCAGGCCCTGCGGAAGTGTAAAAGGTCCCGCAGGGCCCTGATCTCCTGAGTCCGGGAGCTCATTCCACCAGGTAGGTGCTGCCACCGAAAAGGACCTGGCCCTTGTGGCCGCAAGCCTGGCCTCTTTAGGGCCCGGGGTCACTAGGCGGTGTTGTGACACCGACCAAAGTGCTCTTTGGGGCCTGTATGGGGAAAGGTGGTCCCTCGGGTATGCCAGACCCTGGCCATGTAGGGCTTTAAAGGTAAGCACCAGCACTTTGAAGCGCTAAGGAAGGGGACCAACTGTTGCACCAGCCGTAGATGATAAAAGGCTGCTTTGGCAGTGGCCGCCACCTGGGCCTCCATCATTAAGGTGGGGTCCAGGAGCATTCCCAAGTTCCTAACCTCTGAAGCTGGCACCAAAGGTGCCCCATCGAAGGCCGGGAGTGGGAGCCCCAATCCCATGCCACCCCGGCACAGGACCTCCGTCTTCGCGGGGTTCAGCTTCAGCCGACTCAGCCTGAGCCACCCAGCCACGGCCTGTAAAGCCCGGTAAAGATCTTCTGGATCGGAGTCCGACTGGCCGCCCAACATCAGATAGAGCTGGGTGTCATCAGCATATTGATGACACCCAAGCCCATACCTCCGGACAATCTGGGCGAGGAGGCGCATGTATATGCTAAATAGCATCGGGGAGAGTACTGCCCCCTGGGGCACTCCGCATTCAAGCAGGTGCCTCCGGGACTTCTGCTCCCCTAGCCCAACCCTCTGTCCCCAACCTTGGAGAAAAGAGACAAGCCATTGAAGGGCGAACCCCTGAATTCCCCACGTCGGCAAGGTGGTGGGCCAGCATCTGGTGGTCGACCGTATCAAGTGTGGCCGACAGATCTAACAACAACAGCGCCGCCACACCGCCTCGATCTAGATGTCTACGGAGGTCGTCAGTAAGGGGAACCAGCACAGTCTGTGTCCCATGCCCCGGGCGAAAGCCAGACTGGAATGGATCAAGGATGGAAGCGCCATCTAGAAAGCCCTGTAACTGCATCGCCACCGCCCTCTCAATCAGTTTGCCCAAATAGGGCAAATTGGACACCGGCCGATAGCTGGCCAATTCAGTCAGGTCCAGAGTTGGCTTTTTCAAGAGAGGGCAGACCATTGCTTCCTTGAGTGCCTCGGGGAACCGCCCCTCTGAAAGGGAGTTGTTGATAATCTCAGGCCTGCTTTAATGAGCCAGGAGAGGCACGGATCAAGGCTGCAAGTGGTTGGGCGCACAGAAACAAGCAATCTGTCAACTTCCTCCAGGCTGAGCCGGTCAAAGCCCTCAAAACCCGGTGAAGCCTCAAGTTAACTCACTGTCTCAACGGTGGCGGGGAGGTCGCAGCGGAGCATCAAGACTTTATCCGCAAAATAGCTCGCATAAGCCTCGCAGCCAATGTCCAATTCCCTACTATTTTGTCCGCCTTGAGGCAGAGCTGTCAATGATCGAATCGTTCTAAATAATTGGGCCGGGCGTGAGCTAGCGGACGCAACCCTGGCTGCGTAGAAATCTCTCTTCGCAGCCTTGACTGCCATCTCATAGGATCTCATAAACGTCCTATAAGATGCTCTTGTAGCCTCGTCACCAACTTGGCGCCACCATCTCTCTAACCGTCTGAGCTCCTGTTTCATAAGCCGCAGCCCCTGGGTATACCAGGGGGCCAGCTTAGAACGAGGGCGCAGAGGGCGCCGGGGAGTGATCACGTCGATGGCCGTAGAAAGTCGGCTATGCCAGGCATCCACGAGCTCATCCAACGAGCCGCCAGGGGGCATCGGATCCCTCAGAGCCATTTGAAGCTGCATTGGGTCCATTAGGCTCCGTGGGCGAGCTAAAATCCGCTCACCGCCTAAACGGGGTCGGGGCGGGACATTTGCACGAGACATCAGGGCATAGTGGTCTGACCATGGTACCACTTTCGCAGTAATCTGGTCCACCGTAATCCCTGACGCGAAGATCAAATCGAGCATGTGCCCAGCCTGATGCATGGGGGTCGATACCCATTGGGAGAGTCCTAGCGACGCCCTGAGCATCACTAGGTCCGTAGCCCGACCTGAGGTCACGTCATCGGCATGGACACTGAAGTTGCCCAAGACTAAAAGCCTGGGGTGCTCCAGCGCCCAGCCTGCTACGGCCTCAAGTAGGGACGGCAGGCTACTGGCCGTTGCGTTAGGCGGGCGGTACACCAGCCAGCCAGATTGCCAAACTCGCCTCCAGCACCAGACCGACACACTCTAAGCCCTCGATCTCCACCGTAGGGAGTGCCCTGAAGGAGTAAGCCTCTCGTACAAATATCGCCACTCCCCCCCCCCGCCCCCTAGTCCGTGATTGGTGCAGGACCGAGAACCCCGGTGGGGCCAGCTGGGAGAGAGCTACCGTCTCCCCTTCCCGTACCCAGGTCTCGGTCACGCAAGCCAGGTCAGCCTGTTGTTCCGTGATGAAGTCCCCAAGGACCATTGTGTTACTCTTAATAGGCCTGGCGTTGCACAGCACCAATGTCGGAGGGGGGTTACTCATCCAGGCCCCACTGCCGTCATCCTTTGGGATGAGTCGCAGGCTGGAAGGATGCCGAGCCCTTTTGTTTCTCAGCACCCCCCTCCCATACTCCACGACCTGGACCCACCTCTGTACTTTCCCCTCCGCTAGGCCTGCCTCTTCCTGGGGAGGGGTCTGGGGCCCAGCTCTGCTTCCGTGAGCGTCAGCTGCAGCCATCCTTGAGACGCGGGACCTGGCCACACCTCTGCCAGGCTGGACTACGTCAGGGCCCTCTTACGATTATGCTGGGCCACCTTTGGACCTCGAACGACACGGGTGCTGGAAAGGCCTCCACTGGCGACCTCAAGCCCAGTTCAAGGTACTGCATTCTTCCCGCTAAAGCCTTCGATGGGCCAGCACCCTGTTCGTCTGCTGCAGGCAAAGAGGCCGCGTTCCATGGTGCCTTAGTGTTGGGTGTTACATGTTAAAACACTTTTTCAGTATGTTTGTTAAGTCACATGTTTGTTTGTATCCAATCTGTTTTAGACAGTTAGAAAGCCTGGCAATTTCACAGCTAGTTTGTTGTTCTGATTGGAGACCAAAGTGCCAAGTATTGGCATTTTATGGCTTCTCTTCCCGTCTTGTGGTTCTTTGTTCTGAGCAAGAAGAAGAAGCCGGCCATTCTGCCATTTTCAGTCTAGCTGTAAGGATGTAGGCATATTAGCTCTTTGTTATTTTACATCCCGTGTACCTTTTCCCCATGCTAGGCTGTAGTAAACTTTTATTCTTTTAAACACACCATGGACTCTGCCTCTTTGATACTCTGCTGATTTACTTTAAAATTAAGAATACCTAACACTTAGAGACTCCACAAAGACAGGAGAGCTTTTTGTGAGCCAGAAACCACTTCGCTGGGTGCGTGAAGTGTCACACAGAGCCTGGGGGTGCACACAGAAGGAGGGCAGGGTGGGGAGGAGGTGGCGATGGAGAGGCACCCAAAGGCCCAGCAGCCCAAGTCTTTGCAAAGGCCAGAGGCAAGCCAGATCCCGTCTCAAGGGGACGCGCGGGTCTTTCTGACTGGGTAGCACCAAGGATCAACACTTTTCCTGGAAAATGAACCTACTGGCATGTGGGCGGTG
>NW_015168116.1:140362-142074 GCF_001447785.1 Gekko japonicus
AACAGCAAACTTGAGGGTCAACAACACTCCCCCCCCCCAAGTGCACGCAAAGTGGCCCAGTCCCATCACGGGCCACCCTTCCAGGGGTTCCTTCAGCTGCACCTTCCGGGAGGTGTCCCCAGCAGGGCCAGCGAGGCCCTTCTGCCTCTGGGGGGTCAGCCAGCCAGCCAGCCAGGCGGGACTGTCTCTGGCCAAGGGAGTCCGCGGGGAGGGCAGGAGCGGACTATGACAGTGGCAGACTCCAGAATCGCCCCCTCTCTCAGCCGAGAGCCGCTGTGTCCTCATTCACAGGCAGCTCTGACACTTGGCACGGGACAGAGGCGGCTGACTCCGGAGAGATCAGGGGCACCTCGCCCGCCCAGGTTTGCACAAACTCTTCCTCTGACTGTGCAGCTGGGCGTGTCCCCCCCGCCCGTCCGCCCCCCCGCCTGGCTCTCTTGCCTCGCTGTTGCTCTGGCCGCTGGGACTCTGCCCCGTCATCACATGCCTTTCTCTTGACTGACCTCCTTTCGCAACCACCTGCCCGCCCGCCTGTGGATTGTGCCCTCGCCTGCAACACACCTGGCACCTGACAAAACATACTCTGGGCCAAGGCAGCTCAGCCCACCAATGGATGGGGTGCCCTCCCCCCCGTGTCGGGGGTCACCATCTGGCAGCCCCCATTCCCCGGGTGTTGTTGCTGTTCTTGGCCTGGCATCCTGACGTGTGCGTGTGAAGGGGGGGGGAACTCACCTCGCTCTGGGGTCTCCCAGTCAAAGATCCACCAAACACAGTAGAGGACTGTGACAAGCCAGTAGGAGGTGAAGAGCAGGCCGACGAGGAGGCTGGTGAAGAAGATGCCTGTGGAGAGCAGCAGGCCAGAGGTGGGGTGAGGGGCAGCAGGGGAGGCAGGAGGACTCCCGCTCAGAGGACGTCTCCTTGGGCTGGGGGCCCTTGGGTGCTCCTTCACTGGCAGTCAGCCCCACGGGCAACGTGCGCGGGGGGGGGGAGATTGAGGCAAAGAAGGCCAAGCAGCACACAGGGCACAGTCTTATATGAGCTCCCCCTCCTCCTCCTCCTCCTCCTCCTCGGATTCAGACTGTAAGTGACCCTCAGTTCCTCGAGGCAGAAAAGTGGCCAATAAATGTTTTAAATAAGACATGACAATTCAATGAGAATAACCATTCAAAATAAAAAAACCTCCAAGACCTACAATAAAAATGCAATAAACCTGGTCAGCAACCCCAGGATAAGGTCCTGGACAGGCCAGCTGGCCCCACATCCCCATCAGCCCCCGGGCAGGAGGGAGGCAGGGCAGCCCTGGTGAGTCGGGGGCGGAGGGAGACCCCCAAGGGAGGAGTCCCGTGTCACAGATGGGGAAGCAGGCAGGCAGGCAGGCAGGCAGGCAGGCAGGGGCACAACGCCTCTCTTGCCTGGAAAGCCCCGGTGAGGCCCCCACCCATCAGGTGGGGCTACCCCCTGACCGCGCTTTCCACCCCCAAGAAACCACCTCCTCCTCCACCGCCCCCCCCCCCCCCCCCCCCCCCCCCCCCAAGTGGCCGCGCTTCTCAGGACTCCCCGCAGCATTGGCAGGGCCGGCCGGCCAGGCCTCCACGCGCCCCGGAGGAGTCTGCAGCCCGGCGGGCGGGGTTATGGGGAGGGGGTGTCCGGCAGCACCTACCGAAGAAGAGGAAGGTGAGCACCCACTGGAAGACGCTCAGCGCCGCCAGGTG
>NW_015168116.1:143223-144336 GCF_001447785.1 Gekko japonicus
AGCCCCGCGTAAGAGGGGGAGCCTCTCCCTGCTTCCGCAGTCGGCGGAGCGTGGAGGGCTTCGGGCGCCAGGGACTCTCACCCCGACCTTCGACGCGCAACGACAAGGCTCCGGTCATCCGTCAAGATCCACCTCTGGCCCAGTCACGCCGTCTAAGGCTAAGGGGGGGGGGGGTCCTCCTATTGGCTTCAAGCCCACCAGGAACGTCAAAGACAAGGGCGACTCCTTAGATCCCGTTTTGCCTTGTAAGCCACTGATGAGTTGTTGGGCTACTATCTTTCGGCTCTGCTCCTGCAGGGGGCAGGGGGCTGGACTAGATGACCTGCTAACATTCTGTGAGTCTGTGTAATGATAGATGGATGTTGGTTACCAACAGGTGAACGCATGAATTCACACAGTGAAATTATTTTGGTCATACTCTTTATTGTGCATTTAAGTTATGGGCTCTAACACTCAGTGCATCAGTTCTTCTCTATCTGGTGGCAGCTTGGGGGGAGGCGGGCCCACTCCCCGATAAAGGGGGAGCCGGAGGAGAGGCCGAGGAGCCTTTGCCTGGACCGTGAGCACGCCGGCTCTGAGGGCCCCTGGACTCGGTCCCATCTGCTTGCTAGCGCTTGCACGTGTGGGTCAATTTCCTGCCATCCATAGATCTGGTCTCAGCCATACAAATCATCGCCCAGTTACTTATACATCTTGTCTCTCACTAGCTCTTCCTGGCAACTGACCCAACCACACCTATAGGTAAAGCTCGAGGGAAACGGTTTTAACGCATCTGATGAAGTGTGCAGACGCACACACACAAATTCTACACCCAGAACAAAACTTTGCTGGTCTTCAAGGTGCCACCGGTTGCTTCAGACCAACCCAGCCGCCCTGCCCGAGTCCACATTTTATTGTGGGAATTATAGGGGTGCAGGATTTGAAAAGCCACTTAAGGACGACAGAACGGCCGCCTGGGGGGGAACTGAGTGAGCGGAGAGAAAGTGAGTGAGAGAGAGAGCCAGGCCTTGTGCCGGGCAAGAATGCGGTGCTGGGAACGGCCACGAGGAGGCGTGGGAGAGCCAGGCCTTCTAAAGAAGGGGGGAGTTTTAAGGCAGGAGGGAGGAGGAGGCG
>NW_015168116.1:144379-144836 GCF_001447785.1 Gekko japonicus
TGGAGCCAGAGGTCTGTCTGGATGATCCAGGGGCTGAGGGCAGGGAACTTCACTGAGGCGGTGCTCCCACAGGTCCCCAGGGGAAGTAACAGAAGGGCTAGGCAGGAGAGGGACCTTCCTTCTGCTCACAAGAAGGAGAAGAAGAGATGGGAATTAGGCCCCATGGCCCTTCACTACCCAAAGGAGTCTCAGAGCGGCTCACAAACTCCTTTCCACTCCCCTCCCCACAACAGACAGGCACCCCTGTGGGGTAGGCGGGGGGGGGGGTGAGAGAGCTCTGACAGAAACTGCTCTTTCTCAAGGACAGCTCTCGTCAGAACTACGACTTGCCCAAGGTCATCCAGCCAGGTGCAAGTGAAGGAGGAGTGGGGAATCCAACCCAGTTCTCCCAGATGAGAACCACTCAAGAAATGCCACCGTGCAGGAGGGAGAGGGTAAGACTCAACACTGCCTTGGG